>NC_084613.1:32145479-32197979 GCF_033978795.1 Nerophis ophidion
GTGGGTTCATTTATTATTTGTGTAAGACCACAGCTATCAATTATACTCTGGAGCGCTACGCACGGTGGGGCCCATGGGGTATTCATTTGGATATTAAAGTCCACCATTATAATTATATAATCGGTGTGCGTCACTAGATCAGCAACGAACTCTAAGAATTAGTTGATAAAGTTCGAATAGGGCCCTGGGTGGCCTTAGATAACAGCCAGGTATAGAGGCAGCGGTGTGACAGACCTCATAGTAAGCACCTCAAATGATTTATAATTATTATTTATGTTAGGACTAAGGTTAAAGTTTTCGTTGTATATTAGTGCAACCCCCCCATCCTTTTAAGGGGACGGGCAATATGCGCATGTGTAAAGTTAGGAGGACATGCCTCATTTAGCGCAAAAATTCGTCTGGTTTAAGCCAAGTTTCGCTGAGACCGATGACGTTAAGATTGTTGTCTCTGATGACCTCATTAACTAACAAAGTTTTGGGAGACAATGATCTTATGTTTAAAAAAACCTATATTATAGGTAGTGGGCTGTTTTAGAGAAATTTTGATTAAATTATCCGTAGTAACAATATTAAAAATGTTGTGTTTATTATGCGCAGTGCTCTTAAAATAATTACGACCATATCTAGGAATTGATATGGCGGGAATTTTCCGATTGTTTGTTTGGTGCTTTGATAAACTGAACGCATCATAGTTTGCCAACTCAGGAGAAAGCATGTTCTGATTGTTTGTTTGGTGCTTTGATAAACTGAACGCATCATAGTTTGCCACCTCAGTAGAACACATGTCCAACTCCAAAACAATCAAAGCAGAAAAAACTTGTTCAAACTTAACTGACTCCTTACCCAGATCAGTAGTCTCGCATCTTCCATTTAAATCCGGCTTCAGGATAGGGGTAAGTGGTGTTCTGTGGGGATTAGCCTTTTGCTTTGTTTTTAGCCTCGCTCGGCATCCGCGTTTTCGATCACACCGCTGGCGTCTGTTCCTTTGACGGCCTCCGCTGGTACTATACTCCCCTGCTTCAGAGGCCACTGGATGTAGCCGGCGAAGTATTCCCGTGCTAGCGAGCTGGTCTAGCAAGCACTCGTCTATCAGTCCAAAACCGTCCGATCTATCCACATCCAGAATTGTCTGGCGGTCGTAAGTGATCAAGGAGCGACCACATTAAGCCAGCCATGAAATTTGCAGAATTGTCCAGTATTTCTGCCACATGGTTCATCTTTACCAAGAGCTCCGCGATGTCGCAGCCCGCCCGGGTGCCGCCATCTTGGATATATACATACACACACACACACACACACATATATATATATATATATATATATATATATATATATATATATATATATATATATATATACATACATACATACATACTGGTATTTCAGTTACCGCAGTAAAGTTATCTGAAATAGAGGATTAATAAGCGAATTTTAGAGCCATTGAAACAGCAATAAGGCTAGTTTGTGAGCAACGTGTCCTGGGTCTTCCCCGTGGCCTCCTACTGGTTGGACGTACGTGCCCTAAACACCTCCCTAGGGAGGCAATCGGGTGGCATCCTGACCAGATGCCCTAACCACCTCGTCTGGCTCCTCTCGATGTGAAGGAGCAACGGCTTTACTTTGAGCTCCCCCCGGTTGGCAGAGCTTCTCACCCTGTCTCTAAGGGAGAGCCCTGCCACCCGCCGGAGGAAACTCATTTTGGCCTCTCGTACCCGTGATCTTGTCCTTTCGATCATAACACAAAGCTCATGACCATAGGTGAGGATGGGAACGTATATCGGCCGGTAAATTGAAAGCTTCGCCTTACGGCTCAACTCCTTCACCACAACGGATCAATACAGCGTCCGCATTACTGAAGACGCCTGCACCGATCCGCCTGTCGATCTTACGATACACTCTTCCTTCACTCGTGAACAAGACTCCTAGGTACTAGAACTCCTCTACTTTGGGCAGGGTCTCCTACGCTCCATGCTTTTCCAGGCGAGAACCATAGACTTGGAGGTGCTGATTCTCATCCCGGTCACTTTACACTCCGCTGCAAACCGATCCAGTGAGAGCTGAAGATCCTTGCCAGATGAAGCCATCAGGACCACATCATCTGCAAATAGCAGCCACCAAACCGGATCCGCTCAGCGCCCTGACTGCGCCTAGAAATTCTGTCCATAAAAGTTATTATGAACAGAATCTGTGACAAAGGGCAGCCTTGGCCGAGTCCAACCCTTACTGGAAACGTGTCCGACTTACTGCCAGCAATGCGGACCAAGCTCTGACACTGATCGTACAGGGAGCAAACCGCCACAATCAGACATTCCGATATCCCATACTCTCTGAGCACTCCCCACAGGACTTCCCAAGGGACAAGGTCGAATGCCTTCCACAACTACACAAAGCACATGTAGACTGGTTGGGTAAACTCCCATGCACCCTCAAGTATAGAGCTGGTCCACAGTTCTTCGACCAGGACAAAAACCTCACTGTTCTTCCTGAATCCGAGGTTCAACCATAATATGTTGTAAGAAAAAAGACAAATAAACACTGTATATTTTATAGTAAAATTCTAACAAGTGTTTGCCATTTTTTAAATTGTAAAATCTAAGGATTTTTTTTTTGTTACAATATACACAAAGATATGCACAGTAACCAGTAACAGTTAAATATGCTATGTCAGTAGAAGCATTAAAGTCCCATCTTAAAACTCATTTGTATAGTCTAGCTTTTTAAATAGACCCCTTTTTAGAACAGTTGACCTGCCACTTCTCTTTTTTGCTCTGCCCCCCTCTCCTGCATGGAGAGGTTATCAGGTGGCCACAGATGAGCGCTAGCTGTTCCATGTCGGGACCCGGGGTGGACCACTCCTCTGTGCATTGTCCATCTGCGGCCCGTCCCAAGATTTCTCATTGTCCCATTGGGTTGAGTTTTTTCTTGCACAGATGTGGGTTTAGATCACAGGAAGTTGTGGTCTGTGAAGGCTTCTAAAGCATTTGTGATTTAAGGCTACATAAATTAAGATTGATTGATTCATTATCAAATGCTTAGGCTAATTCATGTATTATTCCCTGTTACAAGCGGCCCTCGGATCTGGTGCTCAATTAAAACAAATTTGACACCCCTGCTCTGCATGGATGGAGTACGGGTGAACTGACCCAAAACTATTTAGCACAGGTAAAGACAGGTGTTTGTTCACTTAGTTCAATTAATGGCCAGTTGACTTCCTGCCAGGGGGTTAATTGCTAATCAATAGTTATGTGCAAGGATGTTCTTTAGAGTGGAAGCCAATGAGACGAAATAAGTGCATGAGAAGAAAGCGAATATTTCTTCAAACATTTAAAAACGAGGTGTTTGATGTACGCCCATGTGCTCCTCTTAGCTCACGGGCACTGAGTAAAACGTTTTATTTCTCCCTCTGCTAATTCTGCAGGATGAGGGATGGAAGCAGAGAGGGAACAATACACTTTTAGTGGCTGCTTGAGCCGAGGCACGGCCAATAAGCAGACGAGATTGGAGTCATTATTCATCATCTTCCCGTGGTTGTTTAAGACTATTGAGCTAAGTGGACTCGTTTGCAAAACAAGAGCTTACACATCGAACACCTGTGAATAGGGTTGCCAACCGTACCTTCAAAAATGCATTGGCATGCATTCTGTATTGCGCTATCAAGCGACGCACTTTGTCCGGCCGTCAAAATTAGAAAAAGTCAAATATCAATAGATTCTTTGGAATGACAAGCCAATGGATGCCAGTGTCACCTGTCAAAGTCATGGACTTTTCTGGCCAACTCAATTTACAACTACAACTATTGAGCAACATTTTTTAGAAATCAGTTTAATAAATATATGTAGAATTAACGTTGTATCAATGTCTTGTGCTGCTGGATTGGCGAAGTTGGAAGAGTTGCCTTGCCAGCAATCTGAGGTTTACTGGTTCAATCCCCACCTTCTACCATCCTAGTCACGTCCGTTGTGTCTTTGAGCAAGACACTTCACCCTTGCTCCTGATGGGCCCAGGTTAGCGCCTTGCATGGCAGCTCCCGCCATCAGTGTGTGAATGTGGAAATACTGTTAAAGTGCCTTGGGCTCCTTAAAAAGGGGTAGAAAAGCGCTATACAAGCACTACCATTTACTATTTATTTGATGTTACGCTCAAGCGCAGGGGTCCCCTAAGTTTTTGATTCTGGGGCCGCATTGGGTTAAACAAATTGATGGGAAAATGCACTTTTAGATTTTTAGACAACATGATTTGTCTGAGCGGCGTGGAGACATGAGGTAGAAATTGGATTAGAAAGGACAGATTTAAAGAAAAAAAAAAGATATTTTTTTTTAAATGAAAAAAAAAATGAAAAAAAAAAAAAAATTAATAAATTATATATATATTATAGAGATGCGCGGTTTGCGGTCTCATCCGCGGAGTCTGCGGATAAACAACGGGTCGGGCGGGTGACATGACAAAAAAATAGATTTTAATTAGATTCGAGTGAGTGGCGGTTGAACCATTCGGAAATATTTGCCTTACATGGTTCTGGGATCAGTAACCTTTACCATTCAAAGAGCCATTTAGGACCCGTGTCACAAAGCGAAGAAGACAATGGGAGACGCAAACATTCTCTAGAATGACTGCCGGCAGTCACCCAGTTAATGAGTATTAGGGCGTGCGATGAAGCCATTGGCTTTGTCGCCTTCTACAACATGTACAATCTGCTTGTAAGTCCAGCAACATGTGTGTGGTTTCTGCAGACATACGCACACGACTGCAAGGCATACTGGGTGACACAGAGTACACTAATGGTTGTGATAATAAACAATTTTAACACTCGTAGTAATATTCGCCACGCTGTGAAGCCACGCCAAACAAGAATGACAAGCACATTTCGGGAGAACATCCTCCCAGTAACACAACATAAACGCAACACAACAAATACCCAGAATCCTTTGCATCAAGAACATTTCCTGACAATTTTATACACCCCGCTAGCAGCAAACCCCGCCACCCCCACCCCCCGTGCGTCGGTAAGGTGGGCGGGGTTGGGAGCGCGGGGGTGTAAAATATATTCAGGAATTTTCACGGATGCAAAGGATTCTGGGTATTTGTTGTGTTGCGTTTATGTTGTGTTACTGGGAGGATGTTCTCCCGAAATGTGCTTGTCATTCTTGTTTGGTGTGGCTTCACAGCGTGGCGCATATTAGTAAGAGTGTTAAAATTGTTTATATCACAACCATCAGTGTACTCTGTATCACCCAGTATGCTATTCAATCTTGTAAGTGTGATTGCGGAAGCTGCATACAACATTTTGCTGGACAAACAATCGGTTTGTACATGTTGTTGAAGGTGTCAGAGGCAATGGCTTCACAGCACGCCCTTATTCTTGTCATCAGGATGAACACCATTGGATATTCGTGAGAACGATAGCGGCTCCCATTGTCTTCTTTACTCTGTGAAACGGGTTTAAATAGCTCTTTGAGTGGTAAAAGTGGCCGACCTCTGATGTATTTCAATGGGCGGGTGGCGGGCGGTTGCGGTTCTGATAAAATGTTGGTTCGGGTAGACGGCTGGTGGATGACGACTTAGGTGATGCAGTTGCGGATGATATAATTGCCTATCCGCGCATCTCTATTATATATATATATTGTTATTATTTTTTTCTTTACTTGGGACTTCTGGCGGGCCGGATTTTGTACGCTGGTGGGCTGGATCCGGCCCGCAGGCCTTAGTTTTGGGACCCCTGCTCAAGCGGCTTGACCATCGTGTGAATAAAGGCGTGAAGAAGGAAAACGGAAGGTCATATGCGACCCACAAATAGTCCTAATTTATATCTGTCAGTAGACTCTATGGAAGTGCTAATAACTACAACATGGATGATGGGGAGAAGACACATTCAAAGTGGAAGCACGTAAGTAAGGTAGCCCACAAAAGGAAGACCATGACACGTTATGTAGACCACAAAGAAGTGTTTTAAATGCAGGAAACACGTCATAATATGATCCCTTTAAAATGGATCACCTACTGCTTGTTAAGAAGTTTCATGTTATAGTCTCCAACAGTTTTCAATAAGACCAGAAAAAGACGTGAGAATTGTTTCTAAATAAATGAGTGTATTAAAAATGACAGTTTGGCCTTGGTAGAGGTTTCTCTCGCTCTTTATTGTGTGGAGCTCCACCATTACGCCATGTTTCCATGACAAATTATATTTTAAAAGATCAAGGTTGATGTATAAAAAAACAAAAAGCACTATGCTTAGAGAATGGACTTTTCTCTTTTTGTTTTTTTTTCATAATTAAATATTCTTGATTATCTTGGTTCTCCATCCATCCATTTTCTACCGTTTATTCCCTTTAGGGTCGCTGGTGCCTATCTCAACTACAAACGGGCGGAAGGCGGGGTACACCCTGGACAAGTCGCTATCTCCTCGCAGGGCCAACACAGATAGACAGACAACATTCACACTCACATTCACACACTAGGGCCAATTTAGTGTTGCCAATCAACCTATCCCCAGGTGCATGTTTTTGGAAGTGGGAGGAAGCCGCAGTACCCGGAGGGAACCCATGCAGTCACGGGGAGAACATGCAAACTCCACACAGAAAGATCCAGAGCCCGGGTAAGAACCCAGGACTACTCAGGACCGGCAGACGCACTAACCCTTCTTTCACCGTGCTGCCCGTATCTTAGTTCTATATACAGGAAATATGATGTACAAAAGTCTAAATATTTTGTCACAGTTAAGTCCAATACAATTAATTTTTAAAATGTTATTTTAAGAAATGTGTTATATATATATATATATATATATATATATATATATATATATATATATATATATATATATATATATATGTATATATATATATATATATATTTTTACAATAAATTTAAATACATTATAGTTAATGAAATACATTACTATGATAAATGTATTCATAAAGTGAAGTGAATTACATTTGTATAGCGCTTTTTCTCTTGTGACTCAAAGTGCTTTACATAGTGAAACCCAATATCTAAGTTACATTTAAACGAGTGTGGGTGGCACTAGGAGCAGATGGGTAAAGTGTCTTGCCCAAGGACACAACGGCAGTGACTAGGATGGCGGAAGCGGGGATCGAACCTGTAACCATCATGTTGCTGACACGGCCGCTCAACCAACCGAGCTATACCGCTCCCATAAAAAAACCCCTGATGAAAATCTGGGTAAAATATTATATTATTTTTATGTACTACAGTGATGTTCATCATACATAAGAAAATATTAAATATTTAAAAATCTAAATTAGTAACTAATATAGAATAAAAATACTTAGATAATATACATTCATTTTAATAATACATTAAGGAGTATTAAATAATTTAAAAAAAAGTTCATTTTAAACATGTCAGTTAAGTTAAAAGAAACATGTCTCTGAAAGTACTACAGTAATTTTAATTAAACCAAATAAATAATCAATACAAAACATGGTTCTGTTTTGTCAAGTCTGAATGAATTCAGTGATGGTTTGCTGAAGATGCTGGGAAAATAAAAATAAAAAGTTATCCAGAGGGAGGAATGGGGGTGCGTCCCTGTGGAACTGGAGCATGTTTATCCTGCAAATGGTCTCTCTGAACGTTCCTAAAATAGTTGGTGCTTGTCTTTGAGGGATTTCGTTCAGGCTTAATGGCTTTGCGAGGCTTGAATGCTGGATGTTAAATGTTCTTTCTCCTCCTTCCTCAGCTGCGCCCCGCATGCTCTGCAGCTTTTCCCTGCTGTTATAGGAGGGAAGCGGCGTGATGGATTGTCTTTATTCAGAGAAATCCCTGCCCTACCAAGGCATCAGTGATGGCGAGTCAAGGTGAGAAGGGCCAAGGTCTATAGGAGGTGTGATCAGAGCAGTAAAGGCTTCATGAGACCTCACCATCAAGGCCTCAGTGCCAGACTCCAAAGACCTTTTCTATCTTAATCAAGATGTGAAAGGACTGTTAAATGTTATAGTCCTGGTCAAAGTTTTGTTGAGACTGTCTCTTCACCGATACCCAACTAAACCTTGGACTGTGTGGGACCTGAACCACTAACGTCATCGTTGACCCCATCAAGTAAGAATCACGCCGGGTCGGAGGACACATTTATTTTCTACCCCTTGACCAATCACCTCAGATTACGCACGATCAACGAGGAGGCTGTTGCAGGCGTTTCTGCCAAGAGAAATGCAGACTTAAGAGTTTTTACTTGCAGTCCCGGATTCAGTGGGAGACTTTGCCCTTGTCTTCCGACAAACTGGTATACAGTGGTACCCAGGGGTGGGCGGTCTATATATATGTACATATATATATATAAATAAAATTGTTTTATATACCTCATCTATAACGGCCATCTATTTAATGCAGCCAGCGGTAGGTAATTTTGCATCCCAAACATTTTGACTCTGTGTAGTGGCCACTCATATCAAAATTTCCCATGCAACAGTCTGTGAAATTTCATTTCTTAAGTGGGATTTAAGGTTGTTGAGGTGGGGGGGGTTAAGCCAGACCATGCAGCCGTGTTGGGACTCAGCAAATCTCATCAAAACTCCTCTTGGCTTTGCGCAGTTGACTAAAGTCTTGCATGAATGTATAATATTCACATAAGCAACAATGTGCAGGCTCAAATTCAATAGCACTGTTCAAGCTGAGAAAGCTTGCAATACTGTATTTTAGAAATGGTTTACTACAATTCCGGATACATGCACAGGTACTTGCTTAAAGGTCAACATTTATAGAAATTCAAAATGGCGGCCAACCTGCGTATAGTGGCCACTTGTTTTGTTGTCAACTAATAACTGAAAACATGTTTTATATTCAATTTTTTTTTCAAAATAGCCATCCTTTGCACACTCTTGGCATTCTCGATGGGCTTCAAGCACACCTGTGAAATAAAAACAATTTCAGGTGACTACCTCTTAAAGCTCATCCAGAGAATGCCAAGAGTGAGCAAAGCAGTAATCAAAGCAAAAGTAGAAAAGTATCGAAAAACATCTTGGTACCATAATATTGGGGAACCAGTTTATATATATACATACATACATATATATGTATATATATATATATATATACATATATATATTAGGGGTGTAACGGTACGTGTACTTGTATTGAACCGTTTCAATACGGGGGCTTCGGTTTGGTGGTGTACCGAACGAGTTTCCACATGGACATATTAAGTAGCGTACCGCCCGTTGTGTAAACAATGCACACCGAGGCACAACACACGACATGCTAGCAGCGACCGGGCTACGATAGACTGACCATACCTCCTCTTTTCACCCGATATGTCCTCTTTAGCGGGGCTGTCCGGGTGGAGTTTCTTAAATGCCTCAAATGTCTGGCATTTTAAGTTAGGGTTGCATGTATTTTCAATGTACGTTCAGGGTTAAAAACAAAACAAATTGTGCACACAGCAGCATTTGTGAGGGAGGGGCAGAGACAGAGAGAGCGAGAGAGTTCTGATAAACGCGCATGCGTCGCCAGGCTCTGCTTTTTATCCATAGATTTATCAGATTTTATTTTTTATTATCTATAGCAGGGGTGTCCAAAGTATGCCCCGGAAGCCATTTGCAGCCCACAGCTAATGTTTTAAAGGCCCATGGCACGTTCTAAAAATACTATTAAACAAAAACATAAACAAAAGTGAAATAAAAATGCTTAAAGGCTCAATGTAATTTAGAAAAAGTGGCAACGTTGACTAATAAAACCAAGCTGTTTTTTTTGTTTTTTTTTTACAAACTTTCATTGCTCAAAACAAAATATTTGAATCAAAATCAATGTTATTAAGAATTATTTACCTATCCAAGGTTCCCATCAAATATTCCACTAAGAAAAATATTTTTGGTGGAAGATTTAGCAAATTTGGTAAAAAAAATACCCCCAAAATTTACATTTTGTTGTTTTCTTACTGTACCGAAAATGAACCGAACTATGACCTCTGAACCGAGGTACGTACCAAACCGAAATTTTTGTGTACCGTTACACCCCTAATATATATGTATATATATATATAATTAAAAGCTTTATTGACATTATATTAAAGGCTTCATCATGTACGTTTGCCACTCTTGGCCTGTGCTTTAATATAGATACAATTGTTAAGTTCCACTCTTCTACTCCAAAAAGACCCACGGACAACACATGATTTTCAATTGATCAACTATTTATTTTCCAACTTGAAGCATTGTTGGTTTCATTTTAGTTGATCTATCAATCATCAGGTTGTAGACCTTCAAACCACAGAAACAGAGATGTTAATGTAATCACATAGCTATTTTCAAACAATGTTTTACAAATGCTTTTAAACCTCTGAATAATATATTAAACATTCTACATAATGTTTTAACTTTTAGCAAGAGTTAAACATGAATTTATCCTTTAACTTTGCATTAATAATTTGTACTGTAAACATTAAACCAAAAGATATGACTTTAAACCATTTAACTTTAACCTTTTAAACTTAAGCTTTAAACTTTTACATGTGCTTTTAACAACTTGTTTTTAACTGGTCAAACACAGTCTGCAATCAGTGCTCAAACTGCAATGCAGTAATGCAGTAATGCAGCAGTTCAACTTGAACGCAGCAGTTCAAACAAAAAAATTAAAATAGTTGAGTAAGCAAATTAAGAAGCTTGCAGGTACAAGTTAAGCTTTTAAAAGTAAGCATTTTGATTGTCATTAAATGAAACAGCATATTTGTCGACCATTGGTATGTTTGGAGAAACTTGTAGAGTAGATCTTGCTGTTCTTCCTTGCATGCAGCTTGTTTGGTGAATGAGTCTGACAGAACCTCCATTCCTTTTTCACGTGCCTTCAATCAGTAATTTGGAGGCCATTTCCCTTGGCATTCTGGGAAATGTAGTTCTCAATGGTTTTGACCATGTAGGGCATGGATTGACACTTGACTGACACTTCTGCATTTTTAACTCCACAAAAATCATTATTAAGTACTAAAAACAATACTATGGCTGAAGCTACACAGATAGGACATGCAGCAGGTAAATCACACATTATTAAGGATAAAATACAAATTGTAGCAATTTGTTACAAACTGCAGTCATTTCACTTGCATTGATTTGCACTACCAGGGCGATTTTGATTGTGCCAATAATTAGCAACAAGCCAGCTGTGTATATGCACGGCAGGGTAGTTAACTACATCACATTTAAGTATATGCATTTAGTATATGCACAGCAGGGTAGTTAACTACATCACATTTAAGTATATCCATTTAGTATATGCACAGCAAGGTAGTTAACTACATCACATTTAAACTCCTTGTGCAGGTCTGTATGATTGTTATTTGAGAATTTTGCTAAGTTTGAAGCAAATATTGTAATACTCTAATGCCACCTTTTGGTGGGGCAGGTTTTAAAGCAGCCTGACCGTTTCGTGTTTAAAGCGTCACCTTGGTTGATAGTTTTTAAGCCCAAATATCTCCATATTGCACGCAGATTTGCCTTTATTTGCCATTTTCCCCCTCCATTATGTTTCTGCTTGTGCGCTCTGTGAGAGTTTGCGTGCCCATACACTCAAGATGCTTCTCTACTATGTACGTCACCGCCGCACGGCAGCATGCGGATGAAGAAAAAAGTAATGGTATCTTTTGATAATTAAATATATATAGTATATGAGCCATAAACAATTGCCCATGGGTCAACTGCAGCCCGCCAAAGTCGGGGTGTTTCCAAATGAATCGTAAATATCTGTCTGATTGCATCATATTTGCCCCCAACTTGTGGACAATGTCAATCAAGCAATTCCTTTATTGTCATTGTCATAATAACAGTAACAGTTTGACCCCACACTGTCACTGTTTGACCTTTGGCTTCCTCTCAAACCGTGCACATTTGTTAGGAAGCTCAACATGGACAAACTACAAATATTCAATCGTGTTAGTGAAAAGCATTTTTTATTTTTTTGTCAGTGGAAAGCATGATCAACAAACAAATTGTAACTCACCATGGCTCTGAATGCATGGCTAAAAGAGTCAGGGTGGGGCTGAGGGCTTTATGTAGGTGAGCACACTTGCCTTGACTATTTAGGCCTAATTCGGGCCAAACCATGATTGCCAGGAGCTGGGTGTTGCTGAGGGACACTGGACATTTGAAAGTTGTGTCGCCTAAGCCTGAATACACTGTGTACAAAAATGACTACTTTACAAATACAAAAGTACTATTTGAATACTTTTTAGACATGTAATGGTTATTTATGGTGTCATTTACAAAATAACTTTTTCCCTTAATTCCCCCTGTCAAATTGGTCCCAGCTAGTGGGCGGGGCTATGGGCTATTTAAGTGGGAAATGCCATTTTTCCGCCAGTCTGCTGTCTGTCACTGCTAGAGGAGGTTTTCTGTCCTGAGCAAGAGTTTCGGTTCCATGCATCAAACATCTACTGAGGTGATTATTTTGATGATGAGATTTTGTTGTGTTGTCATCAGTTAAATGAGTTTTGTTGATTGCTAATTAATTTTGCTAAATCTGTTTTGTAGTGATGGGTCGGGCAACACCGATGCATCGGCGCATGCGTCGAGCTCATAGAGCGGAACCCTGTGTCGGTGTGCGTACCGCTTTTAGAAAGTCACGTGACCGATCATGAGCTGTTTTGGTCATGTGACCGATATGTGAACTGTGTCGCACTGGCACCTGCGCGCCAACCTGTGTTTATAAGGAAGCGCATCTGTCAACGAGATGCTGCTGCCAACAGAATCGCCGCATTTTTGTCGTTGTTGATTTGTCATTTATTGTCGTCAGAGATTATGGAGCAGCCTCAGGCAAAAAAAAAAGATTTCTGCCGTGTGGGAATATTTTGATCATATATTGGAAAAAATTGTATTTGTGTTCATTTCCTTGTCGTTTCATCCTGTTCTCTCAAAGTTTCTACTCGATCTGTTAGTAGGGTAGTGTTGTGTCGTTTGCAAACGATTCGTTCAAACGAACTAATCTTTTGAGTGAACGTACTTAACCGAATCACTTCATGAACTGATTCGTTCCTTTCTCAGTTCAGTTGAGCTCCGCCGCGACCATGCCGGTATGAGTGGAACTGGCACGAATCACGTGAATCACGTTTGCAAACGTACTGACACAAAGAACTGTCGCCACGTGAATCACGTTCGTGAACGTACTGACACCGAGAACTGACTTTGTCATGGAGGATGACGTCACATCGAGGATCTCGTTCAGTCACTGTGTGCGTCGTTCATTGGGTGTTGAGGGCTTGTGTCTTTCTCGAACTGACACACAGCGAGATCTGCCGATGGGGAAGCTCTTACTGACTGACTCATGATTTGCCGACCTGCACACATTTTTTGATTCTATTTTTCATATCGTGTTTATTATATACCGCTTTTAGAGTGATCATAATTGTTTTTAAAAAATATATCTAACCCACATTGGATGTGATAGAAAAGGAAGAGTGATTTTTATTACATTTTTAATACATGTATGTTTTGTTAGAAACATTACATGTTAAAATAATAAAATTTAATGTGAAAAATGAAAACTTGTAACACATTTTAGAATCGTTTTTTCTATCTTGTCAAATCCACTATGAATTGTTAAAATAAATGTAATGTAATAATGTAGAAAATAATTGCATATCAAACACATTTAAGAATATATCTCAATTTTGTCGTTGAGTCAAATGTAAAAATGTAAAAATAATACCATTTGTATGACATTTTTACCACTTTAAAAAACTTTTTTTTTTTTAAATTTTGTTTTCAGATCCATTTTAAAATGTCATGGACACCTCATGGAGAGGACACAAAAAAAGAAAAATATTTGTAGCAAATTTTAAAATTATCTTGTCAGATTCACTTTTAAATGTTAAAATAATCACATCTAATGTAGTGATTAAAAAAAATAAAAAACTGAATTTTCAAACTGGCGCATTCTGTGATTCACTGAACCCTCGACGCAGCCAGGTACTCATCATGGGGGAGGGGGTAGGGACTGAGCGAACGATTCGTTCACCGCGGATTAACGACATGAATCACTCAGTGAACGACAACGCTCTCGCTAACAGGACTTGCGACCCTACTGACACAGAACTGACTGTGTTGCGGAGGATGACGTCACATTGAAGATCTCGTTCAGTCACTGTGTGCGTCGTTCATTGGGTGCTGAGGGCTTGTGTCGTTTGCGAACTGACACACATCGAGATCTGCTGCTGGGGAAGCTGTTACTGACTGACTCATGATTCGCCGACCTGTACACAGAACTGCTGCTGCAGAAGTGATTCGGTAAACGAATATTTTGAATGAATCAATTTTAGGAACTGATTCTAGTGATTCAGTGCAGTCAAAAGAACTGCCGATCCCATCACCATAGTAGGGCTGTAACTGTACGTGTTTTTGTATTGAACTGTTTCGGTACGGGTTTTTTTTCTAAGCTAAAGTCTTAACAAGCTGCTTTGCTTCTTCTGCATCATCACCCAGCATTGTCCCACCCACACTACCATCTGGTTATATTAAAAATTGGTAAAAGCTAATTCCTTCGATAGCTCAGTTGGTAGAGTGGAGGGCTGTACTTGCTTATGCTGAGTTCCTTAGGACACTGGTTCAAATTCAGCTCGATGGATCACTCATTATATTTTTACCATGAATTGAGTAACGTGGACCCCAACTTATACAAGTTGAAAAACTTACTGAGGTGTTATCATTTAGTGGTCACTTTTACGGAATATGTACTGTACTGTGCAATCTACTAATAAAAGTTTCAATCAATCAACAGTACGTATTCAGAGCGCATGTAAAAAAATAAAATAAATTCCCAGTCCACAAGTATCCTCATTCATAACACGTTCTCTTAGATTTCCATGTTATGATACATGTTCACATTATTTATTGACTGTATATAAAAAAAGATAAATACATATTTTATTTGAAGATATGAAATAATCCTAAATGAAATACAATGACTTGGTTTATGTTATTGTATATACTAGGTCATAAAATCAGTGTCAGTTGAGTCGGTCCATAGGTTGCCTGTAGGGACTTTTAATGTCCAGCAGGTGTCAGTATTTAGTGACACAGTATTGACACAGTATCAATACAGTTTTGCAATGTGTCAACGATACACGACGCCTCATCAACCCATCACTACTGTCTTATTTAATTCTTTGCTTTGACATATTTGATTATTGACCTTGGATAGTGAATACATCTATTTTGATACAATGGATGATTTATATTTTGATCATTTTTAATATGCTTATTTTGATGAATCATATAGACCTATTTAACGCATGCGAAATGTATTGAGAATATCAATGTACTATATATAATATATGATACTAATATTGCTTCTATTTATTACTGTTACAGATTGTGGGTGCTTTGTGTCTTCCTGTTGGTGTTCACCTCTTGACACTTTTGGGATTTCAATAAATGTTTTTAAACTGTTACCAACTGCGTGCCTCGCCATCCTTGGTTTGAAAGTCTAGTTTGCAAAGGTTACATTACCTTCGCCCGAGGCGGGGTGTGACAATGACACTTAAGTCATACATGTCAATGAGATTTTGTTTGAGCTTGTATGTGAAGCAAATTCAGTCCAATGACCATAAATAGTGGATTGAAGTGCACACAGCACAGTGTTTATTTATACGGCACAATCCAAACAACCTTTTTCCCACTCATGGTGCAAAACAGCCTGCTGCCAACCCAAAAAGTCAACACACATGGTCGCACATTAAACAACCTGCTCACTGAATTTTGTGGATATTATAAAAAAGTGTCCTGACATAAATAATGCTAAACTACATCCATTTGAGTCCAGTGCAATGCATGATGAGAACAAAATGTTGATTGATTATTATAATAAACACATACTTTTTAGCATTTTAACACTTCGTCAAGATCTCAGACAGCAGTTTAGAGACACTCAGTGTGGTGTGGTTGACATTTTGAACATCTTATTTATTTTTTTTCAGCTGAATGTTGACATATGGCCTTTAATTGATTGATTTAATTGATTCGATGCTGATTGTCGCATAATCTTCCCAAGCTCAGTTTTTCCCTCTCTCCTTTTTCTCAAGGGCAGAGAGGTTCTTCACAGCGATTAGATACTTAATTACTTTTTAGAGCACCTGTACTCTTACCTAATCCATTTGCATGGTTTATTGATGACGTATGAGTTACAAACACAGCATAGCTTTGCTAATAAAGCAATTAAAAAATGTCAGTCGGTCGTTGTTGCACATTTTTTAATGAAAGGGCCTACATTTGCAGAACTCTTTATGATAAGACACACTTACTGATCACTAATCAGCACTGTAAATAATATCAAACTAAGTTGTCTTCAATTAGCAAAAATTGAGTTCTTAAACATATGATCATGTTTAGGTGAATTGTACAGTGAAATCTTTTCATCCACACTCAGTAGTGTGTGACTATATTTTCAATTGTTTGTGTGAGAGTGTTTCAATAGTGCGTGTGAGAGGATTTCATTGGAGTGTATGAGAGAAAACAATCAGTAGTGTGTGTGAAGGTATTTCAGTGGTGTGTGAGAGGATTTCAGAAGTTTGTATGGTAGAAAAAAATTCTGTAGTGTGTGTGAGAGAGAGAATTTTAGTAGTGTGTATGAGATAAAAAAAAATCAGTAGTGTGTGAGAGTATTTCAATAATGTGTATGAGAGAAAAAAACAGTAGTGTGTGTGAGAGGATTTCAGCAGTGTGAATGAGAGCATTTTAGTAGTGTGTATGAGAGAGAAAAAATCAAAAGTGTGTGTGAGAGGATTATAGTAGTGTGTCAATGAGAGTATTTCAGTCATGTGTAAGAGAGAACAATCAGTAGTGTGTGTGAGAGTAAAACAAATCAGTGGTGTGTGTGAGAATATTTCAGTAGTGTGTTTGAGAGAGAAAACATCCGTAGTGTGTGTGAGCGGATTTCAGTAGTGTATGAGAGAAAAAAATAAGTAGTGTGTGTGAGAGGATTTCAGTTTGAGTTTGAATTTGCATTTATTTCGAACATGCATGCATATAACATGATATGTCACAATTTCCAGTTTCTTTATTCAACATGTTTGAAAAGGAGTAGGAAGAAGCAGAACTTATTTAATCCTACCCCTTATCCTGAACATAGCAGTTATTCATTTCCTGTTCTAAATTTATTAACAATACACCCGATAAGTAATTACATTAAAAATAAATAAATACATAAATAATAATGAGTGAAGTAAGTTATATGTCATATGGTGAGATAAATAAGATTATCTTGAAAATTAATGGATGGAGGAAATACATTCAGAATGTTTACCATGGTTCTTCTTTGTACTTTGTAAACACTTTAAATTTGAAGAGTCTCTTGAAGTGGATTATATCAGTACATTGTTTGATTTCTTTGGTTAATCCATTCCATAAATTAATTCCGCATTCTGACATACTGAAAGTCTTACGTGTTGTATGTGCATACAAATCTTTTAAATTAAATTTTTCTCTCAGATTATTATTTTCCTCTTTTGTTGAGAATGATTGTTGTATAATCTGGGGTAGCAGGTTGTAGTTTGCTTTGTGTATAATATTAGCTGTTTGCAAATTCACTATGCCGTGGATTTTCAGTATTTTTGATTCAATACATAAGTGTTTGTATGTTCTCTATATCCGACATTATGTATTGTTCTAACTGATTTTTTTTGTTAACACCGTTAATGAATAAAATGTACTTTTGTAGCTATTTCCCCATATTTCTGCACAGTAACTCAGATATGGTAACACTAGCGAGCAGTAGAGAACATGAAGTGATTTTTGGTCTAGAACATGTTTGGCTTTGTTCATAATTGACGTGTATTTAATTTTGTATATTTCTTACATGAGATTTTCAGTTAATTTTATAATCAATCATTATACTTAGAAATGTGGTTTATTTTACTCTTTCAATTTCTATTCCGTCTATCTTTATTTGTGTTACCGAATACCATTATTTTAGTTTTACTGAGATTTAAGGATAGTCTGTGTTTGTCAAACCATATTTTTAATTTGTTCATTTAGACTTGGACTTAGACTTAGACAAACTTTATTGATCCACAGTTTCAAAGGATGGAAAGGGTAAGGATGGAAAGTATAATGCAGGTAGACTAAAGATGTACCATAGTAGCAATATAAAATACAACATATATGTAATATTTACATATTATATTTTTATATAAAATATATAACAAATCCCAGTTACCATTTACAATATTACTGTGTATGTAAGAGCTGCAGCAAAAAAAAAAAAAGGGCAGCATAAAATAGAGAGTCGATCCAGCAAAAAATATATATTATAACAAAGAGAGGTAGCTAACATAGAAGTGGTCAACTAATAGACAGATATTATCTATTGCTGTATGGCGAGTGATTATACAGCTGGATGGAGTGTGTTTCTTCTGTTATTATTTGTATTCTCTCCTGAACAAAACACTGTTGTATCATCTGCGAATAATACTAACTTTGAATCTTTTGTAACTTCACAAATGTCATTTATATAGAGATTGAACAATTTTGGTCCTAGTATTGATCCCTGAGGTAAACCACAGGATATATTTAGCCTTAAAGATGTGTGTTAGCCTAGCTTCATTTATTATTCCTGTTTGTTAAAGAACTTCTAATACAGTTTAAGACCAACCCTCTGATGCCTCATTGCTCTAGTTTTTTGGTCAAAATATCGTGAATAATTGTGTCAAATGCTTTAGTTAGTTCCATCAACACTGCTGTTGCAGTGCACTAAATATACGCAGTTTCAATTTTTGCCGGACTCCGCAACAAATCCGTTCAATTTATCTAAAATCTGCTAGTGACGAATGCGCATTCAATGCGCATGAGGCGTGACAAAAATAAAACAAAAAAATAAAAACCCTCTGCAACCCACCGCCCCCGTCCTACATTTCAGTCAGTGAGTGGTAATGTACTGCCTTTCAGTATCAAAATGAATAAGAATTTCAACATAGCAGTGATTATAAATCTTTTTTTTTTTTGATGGTTATTACATTTCAGGAAATTTATGGGAAATCATTCCAGCGGGAGAGATATGCGAAAGAACAATAAAACATGGAATAGTTGAATATTGTTTTGAGGCAGGCAGCACGGTGCGCCAAGGGTTAGTGCGTGTGCCTCACAACACGAAAGTCCTGAGTTCAATACCGGGCTCGGGGTCTTTCTGAGTGGAGTTTGCATGTTCTCCCCTTGACTGCGAGGGTTCCCTCCGGGTACTCCGGCTTCCTCCCACTTCCAAAGACATGCACCTGGGGATAGGTTGATTGGCAACACTAAATTGGCCCTAGTGTGTGAATGTTGTTTGTCTATCTGTGTCCAGGGTGTACGCCGCCTTCCGCCCAAATGCAGCGGAGATAGGCTCCAGCGCTTTTGCAGCCCCGAAAGGGACAAGCGGTAGAAAAAGAAAGGATGGATGGATGTTTTGAGGCATTTATTCTCCAAAATAACATTTTCTTTGGCATGCTGTTTTTCCCGAAAATCAACAGGTCTTGACATGTGATGTACTTTTAAGAAAAACCTCATCTTTACATGCTAACGTGCTACATTTCTGTGTAAACCAGCTAGTCGGTGCTAGGGCCTCTGTCTTGTTTTTTTTTTGTTTATTTCTATTTTGCATGAAAATGCATTTTGAAATACAGCCGAGATAAAGTAACGGCTAAGGGCGCTCGCGGTTAGTCGTGTCTGGTTCCGATGAGACGTTGTATTTTCACTTCAGCGGCAGCATCGTCTCTAGAGAGATTTGCAAGATGTCCATCATCGTGTGTCATGCGCTAACAGCGCTAACCTTAAATAGCAATTTGCCATCTAAGCGTTTCTGACAGCGGGCGACTCTTGCGAGGTGTGGCGTGAGATCGCTTTGTCGTCCTCGTTCCTTCTGTACGCGGTTGGCGGGATTAGCGTCAAAGCCTCTCTTCCCGTAAAACCCTCGGCGGGGTGTAGGGGGTTAGCGCCGACGCTCAACCTACCGCGTTCAAGCGCACTCGACTATTTTTATTCCTTCAGCTCTCTGTGCCGAGCATCAGGACGCGTTTGTAGCTCCACAAATTAATAATTCATACTGATTAGCAACAAGAGCACACAATACGAGAGTGCTTCTGAAAAGTGGAGGCCTGATAACAAATGTGGCGGCCATGTTGTTTTTTTTATCCAGTCTCACCTTCCAAAGAATTGCAGCAAAAGAGCCCAATGAAGAGGTTTACTGCCTCGTTAAACTTGCAGTATTTTTTTTAGAAGGAGATTGGTGGCTGTTTGGAGACAGATAAGCATGCAGATTAGTGCCCTTGCAGACAAAAACATACTCAATGTGGAGCAAATATGCAAGGAAGATGTAAATCAGTCGGAAGGAATACATACATTAAAACTATATGAGGCAATTCCTGACGGAATGGCGTGTGAATGCTACAATACTGAAGTTGACCTGAAATACTGACAGAATGTAGTATGAATGTAAGAATAGTTTGAATTTTGGAATGGTTTGAATGTTGAAGAGTTTGAATTTCCAGGGAAACCAGAATTTGGTTTGGAACTTGGGAAAGTGTTAGTTTGAATGTCCAGGATGAGTGGAATGTGTTGATGTTGGAATGGTTTGAATAGGTTTAAAAACGCGGCACTTGAGCAACTCGGAATAATGTCAATCAATCAATCAATCAATCAATGTTTATTTATATAGCCCTAAATCACAAGTGTCACAAAGGGCTCCACAAACCACAACGTCATCCTCATGTCCCATTCATTTCAATGGGAACTTCCTGGAAATTTGGGAATTTTGGGAAAAGCGTGATTTTTAAAAAATGATTAGGAGCACGAATGTGCTGAGTGAGCTGAATTGGTTGGTGTTGGAATTGTTTAAATCGGTCCAGAAATGTTGAAGTAGTAACAGTTTGTCAATTGAGTAAAGGTATTATGGAATCTCGGCCCTGCGATGAGGTGGCGACTTGTCCACGGTGTACCCCGCCTTCCGCCCGATTGTAGCTGAGATAGGCGCCAGCGACCCCAAAAGGGAATAAGCGGTAGAAAATGGATAAATGGATGGATTATGGAATTTCAGGAAAACCGGGAACTTTTCAAGTTCTTTAACCAACTTGTTTTTTTGTCCTGACTAAGAGGAATGTTTTGACAGTGGAACGGTTGAAATAGGTTGAAAAATATAAACGGAGTCATCGCGCTAAAAAAGGTTGGAAATAAGGTTTGAAAAAAAAACGGAATTCCTGGAAATGTGTTGATCATGGAAAAATGGTAGTTTGAATTTCCAGGATATATTGAATGTGTTGAAGGTGGAATGGTTTGAATCGGTCGAAAATTGTGGGATTTGGGTGACTTGGAACAATTCATTTCAATAGGATCTTCCTAGAAATGTAGGAATTTTGGGAAAAGCGGGATTTTGGAATGGTTTGAATCGGTTGAAAAATGTGGGAATTGTGGATGTCAAAAAAAAAAGCTAACAATTGAGTCAACAGATGGAGGGTCCTCTCATTATAGTCTCGAAAACACCCAGAAAGTGGCAACAGTACTCCATTTACATGTCGTGACCTGGAAATTAACCAAATATGAGTGATATTTTTATTACAAGTGCTAACGCAGATGGACTAATTTTAGCAACGCATTGATAGCAGTGATATAGTGCCAGCTTACGCTGCGATTGTTGACACACTGAGCCGCCGGCAGCTCCTGCTTAGTCTCAATCTTACTAAAAGTAAATTCTAGATTATAATTCATGCAGCTTTCACCTGCTAGTCCACAAATTTGGTTATGGGCCGACAGGCTGGTCGACTTTGACATCCTCCAAGATGGCGAAATTACCCCAAAAGAAGTTCCCTGCAGGAACTTTTTTTCAACCCTTGGTGAGTATTGTGATTGATTCTTCATCTAAACGGGATCATTTGAGCTTCTCATCGGTCTGCATCCCAACAAGAATGGAAATTGTACAGTAAGTGTTTGTTTTATTATGGTTAGTTTATTTGTTTAGCATCTTGCAATGCTGCTAATGCTATAGTGTCACAATAAAGCTACATCCGTTTAGCACTCAGCTTTCTAAAACTTCTTGCTCATGCTCTTTGTGTTGCGGCTCTATAACAAAAGGTTCTGGATCATCATTTTTTCCCAAAGTAATCGTTCTTGGCTCTCAAAAAGTCCGCATTATTAGCATTGTTATTGATGGGGAAGGGATCTGTGGTTACTCCTCTACGTCAAGGATCAAGTGACTGGCTTTCACATTATCTTTAGAAAATGGCTCGGGAATCATAACTATTTATCCACAAACTTTGGAAGTCTTCTGGTGTCATAAATCATATATATATATGACAATAGCTTCAATATAGAGGCAACTATAAATTACTTTACACGGCCCATAGCTCCGCCCCCTCTGAAGCAGGCTATACAAAGAATTGCTATTGCGACATCCAGTGGACACATTTAGAACAGCAGATTATTTTTTTTTTAGAAAATGTCAGCTCATTTTTATACTTAGAAAACTCCTCTCATGGGCCGGGTAAGACCCTACCTTACGTTTGACACGGCAGGGCCGATCCGAAGACCTCACTGAACTTTTATTTTGAGATGGTTTTATTATATTTCTGTACCGTATCTAATAATGTTCAAATGTTACAATGTCTGTACTTTTAATACAGCCTCTCGCTTTGTGTCTGCTTCATGCAAAAAGGCGAAGCCGAAACGCACCTCGACCCCCGCTGCGTCTTATCAGCTGTTCACTGGAACAGAGGGAGACAGTGGAGTGATGTGAGGGCTGGAGCACATCCATCTTTGCTTGGCACTGTCCTCCACAGTCTGTCCCGCCTTTGATCATCTCCGGCTTTGCACTGAGTCAGACGCAATAACCCACACGTCTTCCTCACACACACACACTGATATAAAGCAGTGAGCACTCCTATTGACGTTATGCAAATCATTTATTTTTTACACTTTAGCCCCGCCCCTCACACTCATCCTCAACCTAAAAGCTTCCAAAGTCTTAACTGCTATGCAAATAAAACACGCACACTCTCTTGCAGACGGAGATTAGAGCGGCTAAGCTATTGCAGTTCTGCACGAGTCCCCTGACGCGTTGCCTTCACACCCGTCTGTCCGCATCCAGGTGGGCATCCGTGTTTGCGCACTGTAACAAACGCTAAACCCCTGGCTTCCGAGTGGGGGAAGGTATAAAAACTCCGGTGTTGTTGTTTCCCGACGAAGGAAACCGCCAGAGTACCCGAAAATAAAGTCACACGCAAAAGCGGTAAACAACAAAGCTGTTGTAGTGATGTACATTAGCTACTACTATTAGTTCTATTGTGGGGGAGGAGCCCTATATGTATATTCACATATATATATCAGTGACGTGCTGTCAGGGGAGGCAAGTGATGCAGTGCCTCACCTGCCACCAGTTGGCTTAACCATTAGATGTTCCAAAACAAAGTAATAAAATAAAATAAGTTTTGATATTTCTCTTTAGGTTTATGCTTTCTATGTGATTTTGGTGTGGTTCCTGTATATTTTGATCATTTTCATGGTCAAAATTGCAGAAATTCCATGTTTCCTGATGAAAACAATGCAGCAGATGAGAAGTGAGGCAGACACAGGCGTTGCCTCTACGGCTACACACAGTGTGTATTGGGCGTGAGTGCAAGGGGGTGCATGCTTGTTGCCACATGGAAAAAGGCAGGTCTTGAGGCAGGAAGTACCTCTGCCCCAAGGTAGGGGGCGATATATTGTCAACTTGCAGCTCAATTCCTCAGCAGTACTCTGACTCACCACACTGGGAGAAGTGGGGGCGCTCAAGCTAGCAGACACAGGTCTCTCCAGCATTTTTTTGTTTTCTTTTTTTTTAACTGTATTCATAACAAACATGGCATTTTTATCACAGTATGCCAGCGTTTGTGGGTGTTTTTTGTCGGATGCAAAAATACTTTATAACTTCTTGGAATGTAATGGAATTAAATGAATGTTTCTGCCAATATGCAGGATTATATACTATATCCAAGGTTAAATACTTCTCTAAACTGGACTTTAACACAAAATGAATGCAATCAAACAAAGTACGTTTTCATGGAGGATAGCTATTGCTGCTTCAGATACAAATACAGAAAGGTAAGATACACTCACAATACTTGATTTATTTTGTTGAAAGCAAATGGGACCAAAAAGTATTTAATAACAACTTTATCAAATAGCTTTTGGACCCATTTATCATATCATAATATCATTATGATAACGTTTTAATGAAAGCGAATAACTCCCTTTTTTTTCCTGCAACTCTAATGTGCAACCTAAATCAACAATGACCAGAGCTGCACATATGAATTTAAGTAAAAAAAAAAAAAAGAAGAAAAAAAAGTATGCCTTGGTTTTTAGTTCACTGCACGTCACTGATATAATAATAATGTTAATGGATTAGATTTATATCGCGCTTTTCTATTGTGAGATACTCAAAGCCCTCACAGAGAAGTGGGAACCCCTCATTCATTCACACCTGGTGGTGGTAAGCTACATCTGTAGCCACAGCTGCCCCGGGGTAGACTGACGGAAGCGTGGCTGCCAGTTTGCGCCTACGGCCCCTGCGACCACCACCAATCATTCATTCATCATTCATTCCCCCATGTGAGCGGCACTGGGGGCAAAGAGTGAAGTGTTCTGCCCAAGGACACAACGGCAGCGATTTGGATGTCAATAGGTGGGAAGCGAACCTGTAACCCCCAGGTTTCTGGCACGGCCGCTCTACCCACTACGCCATGCCGCCCCTATATATATATATATATATATATATATATATATATATAATGTCAAGACTTGGATTATGAGATGGTTTGTTTTTCCTATGCAAAGAAAAATTGGCACGAGCAAGGCGTGAATAAGGGTACATCTTTATTTATACACTAACAAACTACAAAAAAAGGCAAACAAAAGGCGCGCACAATGGCGGTACAAAATTAAACTATGAAAACAAACAAAGCACAAACTAAAAAAAACTAAAACTTATGTGGCATGGGCAGGATGGATTATACAGCATGGCATGAAGGAAGTATGTGTATATAGTAGCCAGCTGACTTCCTGGCAACTTCTGGTTTAAATAACAGCTATGATGAGTGCAAACAGGTGTGAGACCTGAGGACAGGGGCGTGACATGAGGACAAGGTGAAAACTAATGAGTTGCTATGGTAATAAGACAAACAAGGAAGTGCAGGAACAAGAACTGAATGTTCAAAAAACAAAACCAAACATGACCAAAACAAAACATGATCCCATAGACGTGACAGAGCCCCCCCCGTTAAGGATAGCTCCCAGATGTCCAAAAAAAAATACTTATGATCAAGAGTCATGAGAGGGCGGGAGGGGGACATGGCGGTGGGTCGCCAGACCATGTGTCCCCGTATCCACCGGGGCAGAGTTAGGTGGCGGCGACGCGTAGAGGCCCTCTGCACCTGACGAGGTGGGCGACCCAGGAAGGGCCATATCCGTGGCCGACGAGAAGGTCGGCACACCTAGCGTGGTGGACGACCAGGTAACGGCCACATACGTGGCCGACAAGGAGGTCGGTGCCCTTGGCGTGGCGGACGACCACGTAGTGGCCACATCCGTGGCCGACAAGGAGGCGGACGCGTCGTCAACGTGGCAGGCGGCGAAGCTTGGCGTGGTGCTGCTCCTGGCGAGACTGAAGCTTGGCATGGTGCAGACACTGGATCTTGGCGTGGAGCATGCACTGGTACCTTTTGTGGTGCAGGCACTGGAGCTTGGCGTGGTGCAGGCACTGGAGCTTGTCGTGGTGCAGGCACTGGGGCCCGGCATGGTGCAAGCACTGGAGCTTGGTGTGGTGCAGGCACTGAAGCTTGTCGTGGTGCAGGCAATGGTACCTGTTGTGGTGTGCAGGCACTTGGGCTTGGCGTGGTGCAGGCAATGGTACCTGTTGTGGTGCAGGCACTGGAGCCTGGCGTGGTGCAGGCATTGGGGCCCGGCGTGGTGCAAGGGTGCAGGCACTGGAGCTTGGCATGGTGAAGGCATTGGTACCTGTTGTGGTGCAAGCACTGGAGCTTGGCGTGGTACAAGTAACGGTATCTTTTGTGGAGCAGGCACTGGGGCCCGGCGTGGTGCAAGCATTGGAGATGGAGCCCGGCGTGGTGCAGGCACTGGAGTCAGCCGTGGACTTGGTGCTAGCCGTGGACTTGGACTTGGTGCTAGCCGTAGACATGGACTTGGTGCTGGCCGTGGACCGCTGTTAGCCGTGGACTTGGCGCTAGCCGTGGACTTGGACTTGGTGCTAGCCTTGGACTTGGACTCGGTGTTAGCCGTGGACTTGGTGCTAGCCTTGGAATTGGTGCTAGCCGTGGACTTGGTGCTAGCCGTGGACTTGGACTTGGTGCTAGACGTGGACTTGGTGCTAGCCGTTGACTTGGTGTTAGCCGTGGTGCAGGTGGAGGTGGCATAGCTGGGGGTTGCGGCTTGGCAGGCCGAAAGATCGGTGGTGGTGGCCGAACCGGCGGTTGCGGCTTAGCAGGCCGAAAAATCTGTGGCGGCGCCTGAGCTGGCGGCTGTGGCTTGGCAGGCCAAATAACTGGTGGTGGCGGCCGAGTTGGCGGCTCTGGCCTGGCAGGCCAAATAACTGGTGGTGGCCGCCGTGCTAGAGGCTGTGGCTTGGCATGGCGCTGAGCGAATCCACCTGAATCGCTCCCAGCCCTACTTCCCCCCTCAAGGAGCGGATACCAGACGCGCTCCCCGCGGTCTGGAACTGTTTTTTGGGGTAGGTGGAGGGAAGATAGGAGGGGGGAAGAATCCTCCCCTTTAAATTGTCCCAAAAGTCTATTTTCTTTTACCTTGGATTGCGTGGGTGAAAAAAAAGAAAGAATTTTGTGATGTGGGCGGGGCTTAACTCGGAAGGGGTGTGGTTAAGTTTACCCGGAAGTGGGTGGAGTTTAACCAGGAAGGACCTAAGACCGAAAGAGGGAGTGGTAAAGAGGGAACAAAGGAGGGTTTAGTGTGACAGCCATCTGTTTGACCTGGGGTCAATTTTGTGGAATGGTGTATTGATTGATTCAAATGATACGTGTGGTAAAATGTGGAAAAATATGGATTGAATGGATAAATTCAGCCATCTGTTTGACCTGGGTTCAATGGTGTATTGATGGATGGGAATGATACGGGAAATATGGGAAAAATGCGGAGGGGGCTATGATGAGGTGTATGAGTTACAAAGTGGTTCGGGATTTGGAAAATTAATATGACATCTGAGCCCAATCGGTCCTTTGAGTCAACCAACACACACACACACACACACACACACACACACACACACACACACACACACACACACACACACACACACACACACACACACACACACACACAAACACATGCACATGTGTGTTACAAAGGGAGGTGTAAGTGTTAGTCGTTATTTGGAGCTTTATACATTAGAGTTAAGACTTTGTGCGATTCAGCCATGAATAGCGAAAACTTACTTTGAGGTTCCGCAGAAAAGTAGAGTGTTTCTGAGCCGTATTCAGATGCCTCCGATCGAGTCTTTGCGTGAGAAATGGTGCTTGGAAGCTTACGAGATGGATGGATCTTTTGGATACGTTTTCAGATACGAAATGGGAGATATCTGCCTTCCAGCTAAAAGAAAGAAGAGACGAAAGCCCTTTCTCTATCGTTTCATCGCTATCTACCGTGGATTGGGATTTGTTAAGTCTGACAATGCTCGATTTCTTGTGGCCTGGTCCTTCACCAATGGATAAACGCATAAAAGGAAGCTTGTTTACTTACCAGACGATAAATGACTTGAGTGAGAGAAGAATTCTGTTCAGCGCTACTTGGGAGACAAAATCTTTGGCCTCGGGTCGCTGGTTTTTCCGCGCCAGTCTCTGTGCTCCAAAAATCACAGGTACCTATATGGCTCAGTGGACCAAGCACGACATCTTTTCCCTGGAGTCTTTCAACTCTGAATGCGGGGTGTTTACACCGGTGGTGGTCGTACCCATCGTGGCATGGCAAGAGGGAATGGGGCGAATGAAGGAGAAAATAAACAACTTGTTCCGAAGCAGTCGTCAATGGAAATGCATGCTGACAACGAGAAGAAGGTTGTCCTTTAAGACAACACCCCGACGGAAGACGAAAGGACCTCCCCCGCTTCAGCTTTGACCAATAACCTTCAAGGAAACACCCCCACCGCCGCCTCGTCCAATATCCTTTGAAAACAACCCCTCCCGGTAGTTTGATTGGTCGAGACTTTCTTCTTGACCCTCCCCTTTAAAAACAACCCTACCCTGCATTTTTTTTTTGACCAAACCATATCGGTTTCCTTTATGAACGCACAGATCTCTCAAACAAGAAAATGCCAAACAAGACTATTAGACGCGTAAAGACCCGTCTTATACCACAGGACGAATTCAAACCATCCGTAAACGCGGCTGATGAAGCAACCATGACCGCGATCTTTAAACCTCCTGAAACGAAGGTCGAACCGGAGGAGGCGTGCGACGAATGGACGTCTTCAATCTTGCCTTGTCGCTTCAGCAGATGCTTCGGGAGACGGGGGATGAAAACCGGCGAAGCTACGCAGTCTTTGCCAGACAATGATACGGAGGAGGAGGATAAGGAGAATGGCCTGGTCATCATAACTCCTCCGCCGTCCCAGCCACCATCCCCAACACCATCCCCGTCACTCTTGGACCCCCCATTGCACATCGACGATGAAACAGATGGGGGGAAGTGGTTGTTTTTCACCAGCAGGGTGAAAACGACCGTGTTTCATCACCTCAACGAGGCCATCTACAAGTTCAGGCAGAGCGAGTGTTATGGTTGCCGGGTGAACTATCTGAGCCAGAAAAACCACCCATGCCTGGAACCCTATGAAGAGGACTTTCTCCTGTACAACTACGACGGACTCATCAAGACTCTGCGTACGTCTAAATTCATTCAAGCCATTCAATGCTAGCTGATGCTTCGTCGCATCGAGGTTGAGGATTCAAGGGTCGAAACCTAAGCCGACTCTCTGCTGTCTCAACTGAAATCTGAAAGAAATTTCTGGGGGGGCCATAGATGACGTGTACATCGAGATGGTACGGGGTGATGAAACGATTTTGAGACATCTGGATATGGTGACAGAGTGTTGGAATAATTACAAATACGATGGGTAATTATTGGAGAAAACTTGTAAACTTTGTCGAGAACCACGTTGTTATTTATCCGTTGATTGACGTGGTGGAAGCATTCGTTCTAAAACGAGACAAACCTCAATAACTACAAATCATTTTTGATTATGCCCGCTCGAAGCCTTCCTGGGAAGCCGTTGTCCCTTATGCTTTTGACTTTGACATTTTTTAAATCATTTTGACGGAATGGTCTGAAGAAAAGTATTTTCAACCTTTTTCTTATCACGTGTTCGTTTTATATGCTCTGTTTGTTGATATGATGATGTATCGTATGCGATGCGACATCCCCGTCAACGTTTTGTTTGAACTACAAAAACTGCACAATGCGATTAAATTCACCTACGGTATACCTGTTTTACATCAAACCTTGATTATAGTTTATAGTTTATAAAAAAATTGTTTTAGATACACTGTGTTGTTTCTAATGAATGAATAAAAACATTTTGTTTTAGATACACTGTGTTGTTTCTCACGAATGAATGAAAGAAATGTGTACCAAGCAACCCGAGTCCATTTCTCTTTGCCTTTCCACAATGAAGAACGCTATGGAAAAAGCATACTGTACACCCGCACACCCGGGTAGTTTCGGAGGGGTAGATCGACTCCGTAGAGCTGTACAGGATGAAACGGAGCAAAGTGTCACAAGAGAAAACGTTCAAGAATATGTAACAGGACAGGATGCCTACACACTCCATAAACCGGTTCGCATCCAATTTTCCAAGAAACAGAGTCTTTGTACCTCCACCCTTAACCCAGTTTTAAGCCGACCTCTGTGACATGCAAGCCTTGGCTGAATATAACGACGGTTTTAATTATTAATTAACGGTCATCGATGTATTTTCCAAGAAGGCCAATGTCAATCAATCAATCAATGTTTACTTATATAGCCCTAAATCACTAGTGTCTCAAAGGGCTACACAAACCACTACGACATCCTCGGTAGGCCCACATAAGGGCAAGGAAAACTCACACCCAGTGGGACATCGGTGACAATAATGACCCAGTGGGACGTCGGTGACAATGATGACTATGAGAACCTTGGAGAGGAGGAAAGCAATGGATGTGGAGCGGGTCTAACATGATACTGTGAAAGTTCAATCCATAATGGATCCAACACAGTCGCGAGAGTCCAGTCCAAAGCGGATCCAACACAGCAGCGAGAGTCCCGTTCACAGCGGAGCCAGTAGGAAACCAACCCAAGCGGAGGCGGATCAGCAGCGCAGAGATGTCCCCAGCCGATACACAGGCAAGCAGTACATGGCCACCGGATCGGACCGGACCCCCTCCACAAGGGAGAGTGGGACATAGAAGAAAAAGAAAAGAAACGGCAGATCAACTGGTCTAAAAAGGGAGTCTATTTAAAGGCTAGAGTATACAAATGAGTTTTAAGGTGAGACTTAAATGCTTCTACTGAGGTGGCATCTCGAACTGTTACCGGGAGGGCATTCCAGAGTACTGGAGCCCGAAATGAAAAAGCTCTATAGCCCGCAGACTTTTTTTGGGCTTTGGGAATCACTAACAAGCCGGAGTCCTTTGAACGCAGATTTCTTGCCGGGACATATGGTACAATACAATCGGCAAGATAGGATGGAGCTAGACGGTGTAGTATTTTATACGTAAGTAGTAAAACCTTAAAGTCACATCTTAAGTGCACAGGAACCCAGTGCAGGTGAGCCAGTACAGGCGTAATGTGATCAAACTTTCTTGTTCTTGTCAAAAGTCTAGCAGCCGCATTTTGTACCAACTGTAATCTTTTAATGCTAGACATGGGGAGACCCGAAAATAATACGTTACAGTAGTCGAGGCGAGACGTAACAAACGCATGGATAATGATCTCAGCGTCTTTAGTGGACAGAATGGAGCGAATTTTAGCGATATTACGGAGATGAAAGAAGTCAGTTTTAGTAACGCTTTTAATGTGTGCCTCAAAGGAGAGAGTTGGGTCGAAGATAATACCCAGATTCTTTACCGTGTCGCCTTGTTTAATTGTTTGGTTGTCAAATGTTAGAGTTGTATTATTAAATAGAGTTCGGTGTCTAGCAGGACCGATAATCAGCATTTCCGTTTTTTTGGCGTTGAGTTGCAAAAAGTTAGCGGACATCCATTGTTTAATTTCATTAAGACACGCCTCCAGCTGACTACAATCCGGCGTGTTGGTCAGCTTTAGGGGTATGTAGAGTTGGGTGTCATCAGCATAACAGTGAAAGCTAACACCGTATTTGCGTATGATGTCACCTAGCGGCAGCATGTAGATGCTGAAGAGTGCAGGGCCAAGGACCGAACCCTGGGGAACTCCACACGTTACCTTAACGTAGTCCGAGGTCACATTGTTATGGGAGACACACTGCATCCTATCAGTAAGATAAGAGTTAAACCAAGACAGGGCTAAGTCTGACATACCAATTCGTGTTTTGATACGTTCTAATAAAATATTATGATCGACAGTATCGAAAGCAGCGCTAAGATCGAAGACCACCAACATAGATGACGCATCAGAATCCATCGTTAGCAATAGATCATTAGTCATTTTTGCGAGGGCTGTCTCCGTGGAGTGATTTGCCCTGAAACCGGATTGAAAGGTTTCACATAGATTGTTAGACGCTAAGTGTTCATTTAACTGCTCCGCAACAATTTTTTCGAAGATTTTTGAAATAAAGGGAAGGTGAGACACCGGTCGGTAGTTTACCATGAGGTCAGGATCGAGGTTAGGTCTTTTAAGAAGAGGATGAATAACCACTTTTTTTGAATGCTAGGGGAACAGTGCCCGAGGAAAGTGATAAGTTTATAATATTTAGCACTGATGGACCTAATAATACAAAGAGCTCCTTGATCAGTTTCCCAGGAAGAGGGTCAAGTAAACATGTTGTTTGTTTTATCCCATTTACACGTTGTAACAATTCCTCTAATGTTATTTCCTCAAAACGAGAGAAACTATTTTGGAGGGCAGAATCCGCCGTATATACCATCGTATCAGTGTTAATAGAACCCCGTTGTAGCTGGGACGCATTGTCTTTAATCTCCTTTCTAATGACTTCAATTTTCTTACTAAAGAATTGCATAAAGTCATCAGCTGAGTGGGTGGAGCTACTGGAAGGGGTCCCTTGTTGGGTTAGCGATGCTACCGTACTAAACAAAAATTTAGGATCGTTTTTACTACGGTGGATGAGATTTGAGTAATATTTAGCTTTAGCTAAGGTAAGCATGCGTTTATAAGTTATTAAACCATCACTCCATAGATTGATGGTGCACCTCAAGTTTAGTCGTGCGCCATTTGCGTTCCAGCTTTCTACATAATAATTTCTGAGCTCTAGTTTCTTCTGTAAACGACGGGGTGCGCTTTTTTGAGCCTTTTTTAACTTTAGCGGTGCTATGTTATCAATGGTTCCGCGCAGGGCGTCGTTAAAGTTGTTAGTGAGGTTATCAATGGAGCCCACATATTTTGGGAATGGTGCCATTACCGAGGGCAGTAGGTCAGCAAGAGTTGTCGTTGTGGCAGCATTAATGTTGCGGCTGCTATAGCAGTTATTATTATTATTAGTTTGACGAACATGCGTCTGAACCTCGAATTTTATAAGGTAATGATCGGACAATACTTTAGTACACGGGAGTATCGTAACTTTGGAAACGGTGATACCCCTGACAAGCACTAGGTCTACCGTATTACCGTTGCGATGCGTGGGTTCATTTATTATTTGTGTGAGACCACAGCTATCAATTATAGTCTGGAGCACTACGCACGGTGGGTCCGATGGGGTATTCATATGGATATTAAAGTCCCCCATTATGATTATATTGTCGGCGTGTGTCACTAGATCAGCAACGAACTCTGAGAATTCATTGATAAAGTCCGAACAGGGCCCTGCGGGGCGGTAGATAACAGCCAGGTGTAGAGGCAGCGGTGTGACAGACCTCATAGTAAGCACCTCAAACGATTTATATTTATTATTTATGTTAGGAATAAGGTTACAGTTTTCGTTGTATATTAGTGCGACTCCCCCACCCCTTTTAAGCGGACGGGCAATATGCGCATGTGTAAAGTTAGGAGGACATGCCTCATTTAGCGCAAAAAAGTCGTTTGATTTAAGCCAGGTTTCGCTGAGACCGATGACGTTAAGATTGTTGTCTCTGATAATATCATAAACTAACAACGTTTTGGGAGACAATGATCTTATGTTTAAAAAACCTATATTATAGGTAGTGGGCTGTTTTAGGGATTTTTTGATCAAATTATCCGTAGTAGCAATATTAATAATATTGTGTTTATTATGCCCAGTGCATTTAGTATAATTGCGACCATATCTAGGAATTGATACGACGGGAATTTTCCGATTGTCTGATTGTTGCTTTGATAAACTGCACGCATCATGGTTAGCCACCTCAGTAACGGGGATTTTCCGATTGTTTGTTTGTTGCTTTGATAAACTGCACGCATCATAGTTAGCCACCTCAGTAAAACACATGTCCAACTCTGAAACACTCAAAGCAGAAAAAACTTGTTCTAATTTAACTGACTCCTTACCCAGACCAGTAGTCTCGCATCTTCCATTTAAATCCGGCTTCAGGATGGAGGGAAGTGGTGTTCTGTGGGGATTAGCCTTCTGCTTTGTTTTTAGCCCCGCTCGATATCCGCGTTTCCGATCACACCGCTGGCGTCTGCTCCGTAGACGGCCCCCGCTGGATGTAGCCGCCGAACTATTCCCGTGCTAGTTAGCACGTCTAGCAAGCACGCGTCTATCAGTCCAAAACGGCCCGATATGTCCACATCCAGAAGTGTCTGGCGGTCGTACGTGATCACGGAGTGACCACGATGTGAGCCAGCCATGAAGTTTGCAGAATTGTCCGGTATTTCTGCCAAATGTTCCATCTTTAGCAAGAGCTCCGCAATGTTGCAGCCCGTCCGGGCGCCGCCATCTTGGAATCAAGCCGACCTCTGTGACATGCAAATGTGAGGGTTTTAAAGAGAAAGACGGCCGAGGACGTGGTTAAATCATTTCAATCGGTGTTGGAGGAAAGCCAGATCCCTCGCATACTTCAAACTGACGGGGGAAAATAATTTTCAAACAAAAGTTTTCAACCTCTGATGAAGAAACACAATATTGTACATTTTTCTACAGCCAGCGATCTCAAACCTCGGTGGTTGAAAGATTTAATTGTACTTTGAACGGGAGAATGTGGCGATATTTTACAGCCAACAACACTAGACGCTGCCTAGACGTCTTACAAGATTTGGTAAAAAGCTACAACAACAGATATCACAGCAGTATTAAAATGAAACCGGCGGATGTGACTTTGGATAATACCCCTCAAGGTGAGAGGAGTGTATGATAAAAAATATGAACAGAGTTTTACAGACGAAGTGTTTACAATAACACAACGTCTCCCTCGCTCTCCCCCAGCATACAGACTGAAAGATTTTGAGGGTGAAATAATAGAGGGTTCTTTTTACACTGGAAAAACTGGCCCGAAAAATTCAACAATTGGGTGGACGTCGACCTCCTTATAGATGTATAAAACAATCCGATGCTGTGATAAGCCTCGCAGTCTCGAGGACGAAAGATCAACGAGCATTATGGATCGTTCCTGCAATGAGGGTTTTTACCTCACCCTACCCTTCAACGCTAGCCTCAACGTATTTAATAAAACAAAAGTTCCCATTACCAAATAAATTTAAGTCAACATATATATTTAGCAGGCTCCTGGGAGGTGGCCTTAACAGAGATTTCATACCCTCGCTCGTGGTATAATGTTTGTAACGGGGCATTTTATGAATGGACAAAGAACCCCCCACCTGCGGACAACTCGCGAGTTCCATCCAGCCATCCATCTTCTACCGCTTATTACCATCCGCGACGTGGGGGCCCCGGAACCGATTTCTTATCCGACCGACCGAAAGACGAGGTATTTTATGAATGGACAAGGAACCCCCTACCTGTGGACAACTCGCAAGTTATTCATTCAGCGGAAAATGATTCTAACAAGGGTCCTGTACAGCTCTCGAACGGCCCGACCTGTGGTGAATAAGGCAAAGGATTCTAACCAGGGCCCTGAAAGCAACCCCGAAAAGGGGATAGTTTTCCATCAAGAAATGAGAGGAGGATGTAATGAGAACGTTACACGATTCATAACTGTACTGAATGAATCTTTACAAAAAAATTGACAATGGTGTGAGGATAGCCTTTGACGACGTAAAAAAGCGAATCTCCTATTGATCAGTGGGTCAAACTCATTTTCGTTTTCCCCCTCCCCTGGCTTACATCATGGGAGTGCAACCTGGAGAGTGGATCAAATTTGACCGTGGGTCGGCCCCCTATCCGTTGGTAATAAATGCCGGTTTCTACCACCTTTACTGTTACAGTGACGTGGTGCGTCCTCAGATAGTAGGCGACGCTTATGCTCCTGTCTTGTGAATCGTGAGTGCACAAGTAACTTACGGGGACATTGTCACCAGGTATTTTACCCCCGCCTACTATTTACCCGTCTCAAAAAATCACATTGAAAACATCCGGGTGGAGATTAAATCTGATCAGAACAAAAACGTCGACTTCGCCTTTGGCAAGACTATCGTGAAGCTACACTTTAGACCCGTCAGAAAGTAAAACCAACAACATTGTGTCAGGTTCAAATACTGATGACATCTAACAATCAGACAAGAAGCAAGGAAACATACAGAAGCAGAGTTCAATTTAGCTCGAGGAGACACGTGTTTTGGGCTGCACTCTAGTTACAGATCCAAACTGCGTTCTAAAAAAAAAGCCCCCGTGCCACCTCTATTTATTAGGAAAGTCCCCATTACCTCCTCTCTGAGCTGCTACCTTACCGTGGTAGAGGAGTTTGCGTGTCCCAATGATCCTAGGAGCTATGTTGTCTGGGGGCTTTCATGCCCCCTGGTAGGGTCTCCCAAGACAAACAGGTCCTAGGTGAGTGATCAGACAAAGAGCAGCTCAAAGACTTCTATGGAATTACAACAAAATGAACCCAGATTTCCCTCGCCCGGACGTGGGTCACCGGGGCCCCGCTCTGGAGCCAGGCCCGGAGTTGGGGCACGATGGCGAGCGCCTGGTGGTCGTTCCTGTCCCCATGGGGCCCGGCCGGGCACAGCCCGAAGAGGCAACGTTGGTCATCCCTCCAATGGGCTCACCACTCATAGGAGGGGCCATAGAGGTCGGGTGCATTGTGAGCTGGGCGGCAGCCGAAGGCAGGGCACTTGGCGGTCCGATCCTCGGCTACAGAAGCTAGCTCTTGGGACGTGGAACGTCACCTCACTGGGGGGGAAGGAGCCTGAGCTAGTGCGCGAGGTAGAGAAGTTCCGGCTGGATATAGTCGGACTCACCTCGACACACAGCAAGGGCTCTGGAACCAGTTCTCTCGAGAGGGACTGGACCCTCTTCCACTCTGGCGTTGCCGGCAGTGAGAGGCGACGGGCTGGGGTGGCAATTCTCGTTGCCCCCCGGCTCAAAGCCTGCACGTTTGAGTTCAACCCAGTGGACGAGAGGGCAGCTTCCCTTCGCCTTCGGGTGGGGGGACGGGTCCTGACTGTTGTTTGTGCTTACGCACCAAACAGCAGTTCAGAATACCCACCCTTTTTGGGTACACTCGAGGGAGTACTGGAAAGTGCTCCTCCGGGTGATTCCCTTGTCCTACTGGGAGACTTCAACGCTCATGTTGGCAACGACAGTGAAACCTGGAGAGGCGTGATTGGGAAGAATGGTTGCCCGGATCTAAACCCGAGTGGTGTTTTGTTATTGGACTTTTGTGCTCGTCACGGATTGTCCATAACAAACACCATGTTCAAACATAAGGGTGTCCATATGTGCACTTGGCACCAGGACACCCTAGGCCGCAGTTCCATGATCGACTTTGTAGTTGTGTCATCGGATTTGCGGCCTTATGTTTTGGACACTCGGGTGAAGAGAGGGGCGGAGCTTTCTACCGATCACCACCTGGTGGTGAGTTGGCTGCGATGGTGGGGGAGGATGCCGGACAGACCTGGCAGGCCCAAGCGCATTGTGAGGGTCTGCTGGGAACGTCTGGCAGAGTCTCCTGTCAGAGAGAGTTTCAATTCACACCTCCGGGAGAACTTTGAACATGTCACGAGGGAGGTGCGGGACATTGAGTCCGAGTGGACCATGTTCCGAACCTCTATTGTCGAGGCGGCTGATTGGAGCTGTGGCCGCAAGGTTGTTGGTGCCTGTCGTGGCGGTAATCCCAGAAACCGTTGGTGGACACCAGCAGTGAGGGATGCCGTCAAGCTGAAGAAGGAGTCCTATCGGGTCCTTTTGGCTCATAGGACTCCGGAGGCAGTGGACGGGTACCGACGGGCCAAGCGGTGTGCAGCTTTAGCGGTCGCGGAGGCAAAAACTCGGACATGGGAAGAGTTCGGGGAAGCCATGGAAAACGACTTCCGGACGGCTTCGAAGCGATTCTGGACCACCATACGGCGCCTCAGGAAGGGGAAGCAGTGCACTATCAACACCGTGTATGGTGCGGATGGTGTTCTGCTGACTTCGACTGCGGATGTTGTGGTTCGGTGGAGGGAATACTTCGAAGACCTCCTCAATCCCACCAACACGTCTTTCTTTGAGGAAGCGGTGCCTGGGGAATCTGTAGTGGACTCTCCTATTTCTGGGGCTGAGGTCGCTGAGGTCACTGAGGTAGTTAAAAAGCTCCTCGGCGGCAAGGCCCCGGGGGTGGATGAGATCCGCCCGGAGTTCCTTAAGGCTCTGGATGCTGTGGGGCTGTCCTGGTTGACAAGACTCTGCAGCATCGCGTGGACATCGGGGGCGGTTTTCGTCCTGGTCGTGGAACTGTGGACCAGCTCTATACTCTCGGCAGGGTTCTTGAGGGTGCATGGGAGTTTGCCCAACCAGTCTACATGTGCTTTGTGGACTTGGAGAAGGCATTCGACCGTGTCCCTCGGGAAGTCCTGTGGGGAGTGCTCAGAGAGTATGGGGTATCGGAATGTCTTATTGTGGCAGTCCGCTCCCTGTATGATCAGTGTCAGAGCTTGGTCCGCATTGCTGTCAGTAAGTCGGACACGTTTCCAGTGAGGGTTGGACTCCGTCAAGGCTGTCCTTTGTCATCGATTCTGTTCATAACTTTTATGGACAGAATTTCTAGGCGCAGCCAAGGCGTTGAGGGGTTCCGGTTTGGTGGCCACGGGATTAGGTCTCTGCTTTTTGCAGATGATGTAGTCCTGATGGCTTCATCTGGCCGGGATCTTCAGCTCTCACTGGATCGGTTCGCAGCCGAGTGTGAAGCGACCGGAATGAGAATCAGCAGCTCCAAGTCCGAGTCCATGGTTCTCGCCCGGAAAAGGGTGGAGTGCCATCTCCGGGTTGGGGAGGAGACCCTGCCCCAAGTGGAGGAGTTGGAGTACCTAGGAGTCTTGTTCACGAGTGGGGGAAGAGTGGATCGTGAGATCGACAGGCGGATCGGTGCGGCGTCTTCAGTAATGCGGACGTTGTATCGATCCGTTGTGGTGAAGAAGGAGCTGAGCCGGAAGGCAAAGCTCTCAATTTACCGGTCGATCTACGTTCCCATCCTCACCTATGGTCATGAGCTTTGGGTCATGACCGAAAGGATAAGATCACGGGTACAAGCGGCCGAAATGAGTTTCCTCCGCCGGGTGGCGGGGCTCTCCCTTAGAGATAGGGTGAGAAGCTCTGCCATCCGGGAGGAGCTCAACGTAAAGCCGCTGCTCCTCCACATCGAGAGGAGCCAGATGAAGTGGTTCGGGCATCTGGTCAGGATGCCACCCGAACGCCTCCCTAGGGATGTGTTTAGGGCACGTCCAGCAGGTAGGAGACCACGGGGAAGACCCAGGACACGTTGGGAAGACTATGTCTCCCGGCTGGCCTGGGAACGCCTCGGGATCCCCCGGGAAGAGCTGGACAAAGTGGCTGGAGATAGGGAAGTCTGGGCTTCCCTGCTTAGGCTGCTGCCCCCGCGACCCGACCTCGGATAAGCGGAAGATGATGGATGGATGGATGGATGGTCCCCATTACATCACTGTGACTGAGGGAAAGGGGGTAGACTCGACAACTGCACTTAGACACAATATATGACTATACAAAAATGCAAATATGTTGACACTTGGTGCTATCGCCCAGTCTCTGCTTTGTCTGGTCCCAGAACACAATGTTCGGCCTTGGTAGTCAGCAGGCGGAGTACTGGTGCCATCACCCAGTCTTTGTTTTGTCTGGTCCCGGTACCCAATGTTCGGCCTTGGCAGTCAGCAGGCCGAGTTTGGACAAAACACTCATAAAAAAAGGCTAGCAAGCTCTCAGATTGCTAGCTCTGCACAAATACAGAAATACCACTTCAGCATAAATTGACAATACTTTATAGAAATGGCCCTTAAGCATTAAGTTATAATGATAGTATATACATAATTATTCTTACACATTGAGAATTAGTCAACCCATGCATGACCCTCTACGTTTAGTGGGTTATTATGAAAGCCAAGTGGGGGGTTCCCTCTCCGGTTTCGCAGGTTCACCTCTGATGTACGTGAGTGGGATAGGCTCCGTATTTTTGAGGCTGTTTCGTTTTGTATCCCCTCTTGTGAAAAGAGGTTTTGCCCTGGCCAAACCTCATCTTAAAACAGCGGCAAAAAATATTGCTTCCGACGTATTTAGCCATGTCGTTGGAAAAATGGGTCGTGGAGTACAAGACGTATCAAGGGGAATAATGGTCCTGGCTAGACAACCCAGAAAGAGACCCCCGGGAGGACGTGTCTCAACGACTGGTAAAAAACGCCTTCGCCTAGGGAGAAGGAAATCAGTCGGTAAAAGGCTTACAAAGAGAAGGACCGTCGTCGCCTCGCGCAATATATTAAAAAAAAAAAAGATGGCTCTTTTACATCAAAATTCAGCCAAATCCACAATGTCCGAGCTGGATTTATTTTCAGCTCCTATGACTCAAATGTCTATCGACAATAAAACCTACACAGAAGTCCTGCCGCTGTCGGCCATCACCGACGGAGGTTCTACTGAATTTTTCATCCCGGGAGAAGGTGAAAAGTACCTGGATCTGAACGACACATTACCTTACCTACAGGTTAAAATGACCCGCGCCGATGGAACAAATATCCCAAATTACGCCAACATGGGTCTCATCAATTATCCTCTAAACACCATCTTCAGCCAATGCGACATTATGCTGGGGGATAGACTGATTTCTCAATCCAGCGCCACTCACCCCTACAGAGCAATAATTGAAACGCTACTAAACTATTCTGAAGCCACACTCACAAGTCAATTTTGCGCGGGGTTATTTCACAAAGACACCGGCGGCTCTATAGACTCTATAGAAACCGCGAATGGACCAAACAAAGGACTTAACATCAGAGCCGCTTACACGGCTGAATCTAAAGAGGTTCACCTACTAGGACAGCTTCACGCCGACATTCTTTTCAGCGAGAGACTCCTTCTCAACTCGGTGGATTTGAGGATCAAACTCACGCGCACCAGCTACGTGTTTTGTCTCACGGGGGCTGCGGACGGTACTTTCCGTCTGAAAGTGCTGGGTGCCTCTCTCTTCACAAAAAAGGTCACCGTTTCTCCGGCCATGCGATTGGGGCACGCCTCGGCCTTACTCAAACCAAACGCGCTCTACCCTTTGTCACGGGTCAGTGTGAAAACCTACTCTATCCCTGAAAATTCCAGAGTATGCACCCAAGAAAATTTGTTTTTGGGCATGAGGCCTGAATACATTGTTTTGGGCATGGTGAATCACAAAGCTTTCACAGGAAGAAGAGATCTCTCCCCCTTTAATTTCCAGCATTTTAATGCAGAATACATCACTCTCTGTCAAGCGGGAAAAAAAATTCCCTCCAAAGCTTTACAACCTCAATTTAACAAAGGGGCTTCGGACAGAGAGTTTTACAACATGTTTACTGTTACAGGGAGGCATCTGAAAGATTTACCTCTATGCATCAACAGACAAGATTTTGAACGGGGGTATTTGCTGTTTGTATTTAATCTCAATCCGGGAGAGGACAGCGACGCATTGTCCAGGGTTTCGAACGGCGCTTCAAGGCTGGAAATGAGATTCAGAGTGCCTTAACCCAACACGGTCACTCTTGTGGTTTATGCATGGTCCGACTCTTTTTTGGAAATTGATTCCAAACAACAAGTGCTGGTGGATTATTATTGACGACGGAAATGAATAACCATCAATTGGAGAAGCTTCTGTGGCGAGTGTTGGGGAATGTTTTCTGCGGTGTATGGGCCTCCGACCAACTTCCCTCACTGACTCTCTCCTTTACCCCACCCTCCTACTTTATCGTCAACACCCACGAAGGACATAGGCCGGGGGAGCACTGGTTATCGATGACTCTGGAGGAAGATGGGACTGCCACTTTTCTTGGTTCTTATGGATTTTCTCCCGATTTTGATTACTACCCTCGGAGCATCTTGAGCTTTTTGGAAAATCGTTCTGACCGGAAATTGTACCACAACCTCCAGCTCTTGAAGCATATACCCTGGTTAAAATGTTTTTTAATAATGTACTCTGCGTTGTTACGATTCCGTCGGGGGAGGATTTTCAGAACTTCGATCATCGTGACATCCTTCGACTCTCCGTCAGTTTTCCGAGGTTTATCCTCCGGTTTATCATCCGGTTTATCCTGGGGTTTATCCTCCGGGTCATTGAATCCCTTGAATCCTTGTGTAAAGTCAGAGTCATCCTTTTCTCCTCCCCTTGCCCCTGCTTCACCAGGCCAAGATATCTCTGCAGCAGGGTGTTGTATCTTTTTATTCTTTCATGAGGATTCATTCCTGGTTCGTTTAAGACGGCTCTCATTTTAGCGTCCAGATCATCCTTCGCCAATTTAATTGTTGGGGGGATAGGAGAAACATTTTTTGAGCCTTTTTCATCTTCAACTTTTTCCGGTCAATCCTCCAATAAGATTCCCTATAAACGGTACGATGGTAGAGAGCAAGGGTAAAAGAAAACCGCCCGATTGTTTCATCAGAGTCTGGCATTTGCGTTTCAGTCCGGTCCTTTTATCAGCCAGCAGTCAGATGATTTTCTTTTGTTTTTTAAGTTGAGCAAATTAAAACGGGGATAAGGGCACACAGAATGTTTAAAGCGATTTCACACAGCATCTGGATAAAGTCTGAGGGAGCCGTGACTCAGAATGTCTCTACGTTTTTGAGGCGTGGCATGGTACAGAGCTTTTAATATGGGACTGTTCCTTTTTACACGCTTTGACATTATGTTTTTGGCACGTACACAACGGGCCACTGCTGTGGAAGCACGCCCGACCTCAGTCTGTATTGTTCTGGACAGAAAAGCATCAGGTCAACCAGTAAATAGCCGTGAGCGTCCAAAGTAACATCCGCAAAACTTTCCAAGAAAAAACTTTTTTGTGCGGGGAACATTTGCTGAGCCAACACGTAATCTGCAATCTGTCCCACGGGTTCTCAAACAGCATCATATAATTACAGTTTAAGCTAATTGTGCGTGAACATTTTCCCTGATGAAAAAACATTTTGGGTCAGCATCATAACGCTCATATTTCTATGATGTATATACTGCGTTAAAATTTTAACCACTTCAGGATGATTAGAGGCTTGAAAAATAACATCGTCCAAAATAACCAAATGGGTCTGATCGTCCAGAAACAAGTTTTCATCTTCAAAAGAATCAGGCAGTCTTTCAACAAATTTAATTTTTTTATTCATCTTTTTTAGTTTAGCATACATGGGTTGAAAAGATGTATAAATCCACACAATGTTGTCGGGTACAGAATTCATGACGTGTTCACAATTTTCCAATACACATTTTACAAAAAAAGTCTTTCCACACGCACTAGGCCCTACAACCAGGAATGAAAAAGGTGTATAAAATCTAGGATCAAAGTCTACTCGTTCCATTTTTTCCATTTTCTCTCTAATACCCAAAAGGTAAAGTTTTGCCGTCGGGAAAGAGATGTCTTTTTGCGAGGGCTGTCTCCGTGGAGTGATTTGCCCTGAAACCGGATTGAAAGGTTTCACATAGATTGTTAGACGCTAAGTGTTCATTTAACTGCTCCGCAACAATTTTTTCGAGGATTTTTGAAATAAAGGGAAGGTGAGACACCGGTCGGTAGTTTACCATGAGGTCAGGATCGAGGTTAAGTCTTCTAAGAAGAGGATGGATAACCACTTTTTTTGAATGCTAGGGGAACAGTGCCCGAGGAAAGTGATAAGTTTATAATATTTAGCACTGATGGACCTAATAATACAAAGAGCTCCTTGATCAGTTTCCCAGGAAGAGGGTCAAGTAAACATGTTGTTTGTTTTATCCCATTTACACGTTGTAACAATTCCTCTAATGTTATTTCCTCAAAACGAGAGAAACTATTTTGGAGGGCAGAATCCGCCGTATATACCATCGTATCAGTGTTAATAGAACCCCGTTGTAGCTGGGACGCATTGTCTTTAATCTCCTTTCTAATGACTTCAATTTTCTTACTAAGGAATTGCATAAAGTCATCAGCTGAGTGGGTGGAGCTACTGGAAGGGGTCCCTTGTTGGGTTAGCGATGCTACCGTACTAAACAAAAATTTAGGATCGTTCTTACTACGCTGGATGAGATTTGAGTAATATTTAGCTTTAGCTAAGGTAAGCATGCGTTTATAAGTTATCAAACCATCACTCCATAATTGATGGTGCACCTCAAGTTTAGTCGTGCGCCATTTGCGTTCCAGCTTTCTACATAATAATTTCTGAGCTCTAGTTTCTTCTGTAAACCACGGGGTGCGCTTTTTTGGAGCCTTTTTTAACTTTAGCGGTGCTATGTCATCAATGGTTTCGCGCAGGGCGTCGTTAAAGTTGTTAGTGAGGTTATCAATAGAGCCCACATATTTTGGGAATGGTGCCATTACCGAGGGCAGTAGGTCAGCAAGAGTTGTCGTTGTGGCAGCATTAATGTTGCGGCTGCTATAGCAGTTATTATTATTATTAGTTTGACGAACATGCGTCTGAACCTCGAATTTTATAAGGTAATGATCGGACAATACTTTAGTATACGGGAGTATCGTAACTTTGGAAACGGTGATACCCCTGACAAGCACTAGGTCTATCGTATTACCGTTGCGATGCGTGGGTTCATTTATTATTTGTGTGAGACCCCATCGGACCCACGCACGGTGGGTCCGATGGGGTATTCATATGGATATTAAAGTCCTCCATTATGATTATATTATCGGCGTGTGTCACTAGATCAGCAACGAACTCTGAGAATTCATTGATAAAGTCCGAACAGGGACAGAAAACCGCCCCATTGTTTCATCAGAGTCTGGCGTTTGCGTTTCAGTCCGCTCCTTTTATCAGCCAGCAGTCAGATGATTTTCTTTTGTTTTTTAATTTGAGCAAATTAAAACGGGGATAAGGGCACACAGAATGTTTAAAGCGATGTCACACAGCATCTGGATAAAGTCTGAGGGAGCCGTGACTCAGAATGTCTCTACGTTTTTGAGGCATGGCATGGTACAGAGCTTTTAACATGGGACTGTTCCTTTTTTGTGAAAATTTTCCCTGATGAAAAACATTTTGGGTCAGCATCATAACGCTCATATTTCTATGATGTATATACTGCGTAAAAATTGTAACCACTTCAGGATGATTAGAGGCTTGAAAAATAACATCGTCCAAAATAACCAAATGGGTCTGATCGTCCAGAAACAAGTTTTCATCTTCAAAAGAATCAGGCAGTCTTTCAACAAATTTAATTTTTTTATTCATCTTTTTTAGTTTAGCATACATGGGTTGAAAAGATGTATAAATCCACACAATGTTGTCGGGTACAGAATTCATGACGTGTTCACAATTTTCCAATACACATTTTACAAAAAAAGTCTTTCCACACGCACTAGGCCCTACAACCAGGAATGAAAAAGGTGTATAAAATCTAGGGTCAAAGTCTACTCGTTCCATTTTTCCATTTTCTCTCTAATACCCAAAAGGTAAAGTTTTGCCGTCGGGAAAGAGATGTCTTTTGTCATACACTACTCTAAACTTTCTTTCGAATGAAGAGTTTTTTTTAAAAGGAAGCCCCTTTTATCCTGAACAATTTGGTGATGAGGCGTGTATATCTCACCTGTTTTCGCTCCCTCTAGATAGCCCTCCACCAAAACTTTAACGCTGTCAAAGTTGACCCTCTCACAACACTCGCGAGATTGAATGATTCCCTTGGCAAGCAGTACAGTTTTTTTTACCCTGTAGGGTTTGGTACGCCTAGATAGGACCCTGTCTCCAGAGGAGCTTCGCCCTCGTTTACCGTTTAAACTATCGGTGTCTGTGTTAAGAAGTCTCTCTTGCAGCCTCTCTAGGTAGCCGTACATTTTCAAACGTGCGTAAGGGGTTGTAAAAGCGGCGATAAATACATTATTTGTGTTACCGGGAAGCACCACGCAGTTTTATCTCCTCTGCACCATAGCAATTTGCTCGTTGAGAAAGGAAAAATATTCAACCTAATATTTTCCTGAAAATACAAAGTCGAAAAATACTTAACTTTTTCTCACCAAGGTGGTCTGAGTTCTATTGTGCCTCTCCGCCAACTTTCCCCAAAGGCTGTTTAAACAGAGTTTTGACATATGTCTCTTGGCAGGGTTGCCTTCGATTTTTTAGCATCCAGCCGTATTCCCTGATTTTCATGATATTCATGATGTCATGATCCGTGGTCCTGATCATGTTTTTGTGGTATTTCTGTTTGTTTGGACTCTCTTTGTTGTTTGTGCACCTTGTGAGTTAGTTTCGTCACCATGGTTCCTTAACACCTGTTACTCATCAGAGACTCTATTTAAGCCTATCTTTGTTCTCACTCGTTCTGCCTTCATTGTGTTTGCTGCATGCAACATGTCAATGTTAGTTTTCTGCCTAGTCTCGAGTTTTTGCCAGTGTTTTGACCACGTTAGTCTTGTTGGTTTTCTGTGCTAAGTGTTTAGCCTTAGCTTCTACTTGCGACCGGCACGCATACACTTTTTTTTGTCATATGAGTTTTATGAGTTACTGTAAATAAATCATTTCCTACCACACGTCCGTTCTGCATTCCGGGAGAACAATCCTGCATAAAGATGCGACCCCCACGTGACAGAATGAAGGCAGCATTCGTTCTTCAGCAAGCGGACTTGGAAGAGATGGAGACGCGCCGGCGAAGACGGAAGTCATCCAGAAAGGTTTCGCCTCGCCGTCAGAATGCGTCGTTTCCCCAAACTCCTCCACCGGACAACAGGACACCTCAAGCAGCCCACTCATCCCCAGAGTTGTTTGGTAATCCAGTTTCTCATTTTGCCAAACAATTTTCTGACTGGGCTGCGAGCCAAATGAACTCTAGAAAAAACTTCACTCCGCCCACTTCCGATGACGTCACTGAACCGGCGCGCCGCAATGACATCACTCCGCCAGCGTATTCAAGGGAAATCACCGACCAGAATTTTCTTTTTTTGCCTTCTATCTCCCTTTGTCAGCCACCTCCTAAAGACTTTATTCCAAAAGTAAAATATTATCAGGACATTTTCAGTAACTGCAGGTCTAGTCATTCTCAGTCACCTGCATTTTTGACCCCGCCCCTAAGGCCTTTCGCCCCGCCCAAGTCTGTGGCTTTTTCCTCCCTTTCCAGAAGAAATTTTGGACATTCAAGAGGGGGGGAGTCTACCCACCTCCTAACCTCCCTTCGCCCACCCTTAGAGACATTTTCTGACCACAAGGAGCACGCCTGGGAGTCGCGTCTTGAGACGGGGCTAACGCTGGCAACTGTGCTACAAAGGTAGCACAGCTGCATCCCATCAAGCCACTTTCTCCTCCTAGGCCGCCTCCACCAGCTCCACGACAAGTTCCATCTCCAGCTGCAAGTCCAAGTCCAGCACCACGCCAAGTACCAGTACCAGCACCACGCCAAGTACCAGTACCAGCACCACGCTAAGTACAAGTAAAAGCACCACCACCACGCCAAGTACCAGTACCAACACCACGCCAAATACCATTACCAGCACCACGCCAAGTAACAGTACCAGCTCCACGCCAAGTACGAGTACCAGTACCAGCTCCACGACAAGTACCAGCACCAGCTCAACGACAAGTACCAGTACAGGCTCCACGACAAATACCAGTACCAGCTCCACGCCGCCAAGCACCGCCATGCCAAGAACCAAGCCAAATTACGTCTTCTGCTGCATCCAAGCCTGACTCGTCTTCTGCTGCGTCCAAGCCTGACTCGTCTTCTGCTGCCTCCAAGCCTGTCTCATCTTCTGCTGCATCCAAGCCTGTCTTGTCTTCTGCTGCGTCCAAGCCTGACTCGTCTTCTGCTGCCTCCAAGCCTGTCTCATCTTCTGCTGCATCCAAGCCTGTCTTGTCTTCTGCTGCGTCCAAGCCTGTCTCGTCTTCTGCTGCGTCCAAGCCTGACTCGTCCTCTGCTGCGTCCACGCCTGACTCGTCCTCTGCTGCGTCCATGCCTGACTCGTCCTCTGCTGCGTCCACGCCTGACTCGTCCTCTGCTGCGTCCACGCCTGACTCGCCCTCTGCTGCGTCCACGCCTGACTCGCCTTCTGCTGCGTCCACGCCTGACTCGCCTTCGGCTGCGTCCGCGCCTGACTCGTCCTCTGCTGCGTCCACTGCTGCGTCCATGCCTGACTCGTCCTCTGCTGCGTCCACGCCTGACTCGTCCTATGCGGCCACGCCTGACTCGTCCTCTGCTGCGTCCAAGTCGATCATGGATGTGGCCGCCCCCTGGTCGTCCGCCTCGCCAAGTGCGTCCACATCCCTGTCGGCCACGGTTGTGGCCGCTCCCTGGTCGCCCACCTCGCCTGCTGCAGCGGCGTTCCACTCGCCGCCGCCACTTGACTTTACCTCAGTGGATTCGGGGACACTTGGCCTGGCGACCCACCGCCAAGTCCTCCCTCCGCCCTCCCGTGACTTTTGACCCTGCTTGTTTTTTTATTTTTGTTTTTATGGACATCTAGTATCTGTCCTTGAGGAGGGGGTACTGTCATGATCCGTGGTCCTGATCATGTTTTTGTGGTATTTCTGTTTGTTTGGACTCCCTTTGTTGTTTGTGCACCTTGTGAGTTAGTTTTGTCACCATGGTTACTTGATTTTCACCTGCCGTGCACGCACACCTGTTACTCATCAGACACTCTATTTAAGCCTATCTTTGTTCTCACTCGTTCTGCCTTCATTGTGTTTGCTGCATGCAACCCGTCGACGTTAGTTTTCTGCCTAGTCTCGAGTTTTTGCCAGTGTTCTGACCACGTTAGTCTTGTTGGTTTTCTGTGTTAAGTGTTTAGCCTTAGCTTCTACTTGCGACCGGCACGCATACACTTTTTTTTGTCATATGAGTTTTATAAATCATTTCCTACCACACGTCTTGGTCCGGAGCCGTCCCCATTCCGGGATAACAATCCTGCATAAAGATGCAACCCCCACGTGACACATGAATGTACTTTTCCCTGCTTTCTGCATCAACGGCTTCTTTGGGATACCCTGAAGCTTCTTGCTTTCCCTTTAGGAAAGTTTGAACATAACCCGTAAAAACGGTTCCGCTCTGTTCTTCAAAGTGCCACACCTTCGTAAACTTACCAACACTGTATCCCAGCTGCATAGCTTTGTTGAATTCGAGCGTGACCCAGACTCCCGTCAACGCCCTTCCTTCCTCATTATGCTCGCAAGGTCCCTGTTGGTTATTGTTTTAGGCGCATGTGCGGCAAAGTGTAAACATTAGTTTGCCCGTGGCTGTTCTGTAGGGTAGCACGGGGAAATAGAGACCTCGGGGAGGTTGAACGACGGCCCTGACCAGACCTAAATAGATTTGAAGGTCGTCAAAATCCGTGTGGATGATGACGGGATGACCCAGGGGGTAAGGAAATGCGCTGTTGATGTACGGGTAGAGAGAGGTGACATCCTCATACAATACACGCTGCTTCTCACCCGCCGTGTGCCTCAAGCAAAAGGCGCTCGTCCTACCTACAAAAAGAGCGTCTCGTGGGATGAGAGGTTTGGGGAAATTGCAAGTTTTAAGAAAGTCTATTACCCCGGGGTGTAATTTTTTTTATCTCATTCCACTCGTGCTCTCTGATGAGGATGATGTTGACCTTGTGGTCGCGCTTTACCGCTTCAGTTTTTTCCTCGGTAGCCCTGTGCAACTCCTCGTAAGAAGTGTTTGTCAAAGGACATATGGCACTGGGTTCGAAAAACGTCGGGCATCCGTGCTAAAAACACCCCTGAAATTCCCAGACGAACGGTTTGTCGCCGATTACAGCAAACCCGTCCACAAAAAATGACCCCATCTGTTTTTTTCCTTTGTTTAAAGCATGCTGAATGAAAATACCGAGACGACGTGACTTCCATTCCAACCATTGGATGCTGGCGTGTGAGTATTTTTTACACAACCCTCGGTAGTTATCCGGGGAAGGTATGGCTAGAGAACTTGGCTCGAGGAAATTAGTCACAAACACCTTCATGCAGGCCCAGGCTATGGTGATACGGGAGAAGGGATCAACACCCGTCTCGCTCATAAACTCTGCTCTAAATTTGATGCAACCCGCTCGAAGAACGTTGACGTTGTTTTTGCAATAGTGTACCGGTTGTTTTTGGAAACAACCCCTCGGCTCTCTTTAGGATACCACGTCTCAAACTTTTCCCGCTCGACGGTCATCATGCGTTCTACACCGTAATTGCTGATTGGGAGGTATTTTCCAACATAGTTTAAATGTTCCTCCGAACTAAAATATGCGAGGAAAATACCCCTTGGACCAGCAATCGTCAAGTCCCAACGCTTTTGGCATCGCGCTGAGCAGCATGGTAAGGAAGGAAAGCGAGTCAATGTATTTTAGCCTAAAATCAGGGTCTTTAAAACAGAGAACTTTACTCCCATGCATGATGATTGAGGGTGCTATACCCAACTGTACCATGCCTCTCAGAATCAAGTAGCGGTCAAATCCTCTCGAATTGTGGCCTATAAATGTAGATTGACGATAACGAGGTTTCCTGAAATGTTTGAGGAAAACTGTAATGCAGTCCGGACCAAAAGTACACCATTCTTCTCCTTGCATCATCTTTGTACAGACTAGAAAAGGAATGTGAGTGTGATTGTTGTCGACAAACGTCTCATCATAGAATTTTATTTTATCATTGTGCTCTACATCGCGTGGTAGGGGTTGTACATAGCGAAGATGTCATGTTTCGGGGGCCTCTGTGTCGTTGCAGGGTAACTCCTCTCTACATATTCGACATTTTAACGCAGGGCACGTGTGTTTAGCGATACCTGTAGCCACAGGTACATCGTAAAATAGGTTGCATTTAAGGCAATTTTTCCACCGATCGCAAATGCTGACGAGTTTACCCATTACCGTTTTTTTTTCCCTGTGTCTGAGGAGACATGTAGGAGAGCGACACTACATGTTGCAATCCTGGAAATAGACTGATTTTGTCGCTATTTTTACACAGCCGGGTTCTGTACAGACCAAGCAATAACCATCGCATATGTGTCTGTTGGGTTTGTCGTACCCTCTGTAGCAGTAGTGACAAACGTACGGTTTTGACAAAAATCCTTTAACGTCAATGATACCGCTGTAATGATTCTGAGATAAATACAGATACAACGGATTATCTGATTTGGGGAAATCTGTCTCGAACCGTGAGAAGGGACGTTGACCCTCTTCTCTGTACAGTATGAAATTTTATGTCGTACTACTTTTTCAAACTCAGGAATATGACTGAAAGTGACGGAAGTCTGATCGTCTAAACCCACTTTTCTATGTATTTTTTCAGCCTCCAGCACAGCCTGGCTATCTGTAAATTCAGGATGGATCAGGTGGACTAGGCAAAGGGCAAAACAGAGTTGATTGTTCGAGTTTAATGGATTATTCCGATAGCAAGCTTTTTTTCGGTAGATTTCATGTTCCAAAAGGGTTTCGGCTTTTCTTCTAACACCGCCTATAGGATTATGTACCACTTGGACCACTACCTGTATTTCATCATCATTCATTATTCCCGCGTTTCATTGTACCAACAGGTCTAACACGTCTTGAAAAGCATTCATCACATGATTTTGAAACGTAAATGAAGTATGTTGTCTCGCACTGGCACCGAATAACTCTAACTGAACGATATCGTTGGGTCTAGCCTACTCAGTTACCATTTCTGTCAGATCTTTAAGGTTCCCCATGACTCGACGGTAAAATGTGGCGTAATCTGTTACCCCGTTGTTTTGAGGAAAAGTTAAAACACTGGATAGTTGTATATTGTTGAATGTTTCCCGCCTCAAGACATTTAACCCCTCACCTCCCTGGGTCTCATTTTAATTTGAAAGATCAAGAGTCGACCGCTGCACCTGCTTGGCCCCCACCCTTTCCCCCCTCCGAAAATTCCAAACATTCCCCCGCGGGTGTGGCCCCTCCAAACACCTCCTGATGCTGTGTGTGTGTGTGTGTGTGTGTGTGTGTGTGTTTGTATTTGAATTAAACCCGTTAGGAGCATCTTGCAAAGATGGGTCATAGTTCGATTCCCATTCTGTCTGGTTATTTGGTTTTAAATGATGATTAGAAAAGTCTTCATTTTCTATATCTATAACAACTACCTCTAATTCGGGTGGAACTACAACCCTTTCTTCTAACATTATATTTCTCTAAAGAAAAACAAAAAAATATTTAAAAAAAATGAAAAATACAAAATAATTTGAATAAAATCAATTATATCAAACCAACATGTATCAAAAAATGTCTGCCATCATCTCGAAGGTCTGAACCAGTATCCGATAGTGCTGCTTAATCCTTTGTCTCTTCCTATCATGTTTGTTTGGCTCCCGGGCTCTCCTCTTCCTACCCCGTTTGGTGCCTGCGAGGAAAGAAGAAATATATTCCAGCTTTAACCGCATGTGGCGCTGTCATCTCCACTCACACACGCATGGCCGGAAATAACCTCCTACCTGCGGAATCAGTCCCCGCTTACTCATTTGAAAGGACAATGGGCTATTGAAAGGAGCTCTTTAAAGCTCCGGAGAATCTTAAAAAGCTTACAGAAAGCAAGAAAAACTTACAGCGGGTGCATGTAGGACATTCGCCGTCATTTTCGATGATATTGTCCCGTTGCAAGGCTTCAATCTCGGGAGTCTTTGGCTGGATCAAGGATTCGATGTCCGGGTTCTTTGGTGGGATGAGAGCTCTCTCCTCGGACCGTAATGGGAGACTCTCTCCTGCTGCACTTGACGGCCCCGGATCTGTTAAGGGACTCCAGCGAGCTGGAGGTGTAAAGGGAAAATCTGTAAGTAAATATATATATATTGTATATTGCATACCCTGCCTTCCGCCCGATTGTAGCTGAGATAGGCGCCAGCGCCCCCCGCGACCCCGAAAGGGAATAAGCGGTAGGAAATGGATGGATGGATGTATATTGCATGTTTTTTTTTTCTTGTAAAATGAGAAAAATTTG